>NC_027750.1:62144374-62162899 GCF_000695525.1 Brassica oleracea var. oleracea
TCTCCAATAATAAGATCTCGCTTTGCCCGTGGATGTAGCCCTAGGGGTGAACCACGTTAAATATCCGTGTCGTAGTTACATCGCTTTTATTCATCTGTTTCCGCATATGTTCCTTCTCACGTCCGTTACAACAACATGATTAAGTGAACTGAGTGTTGGAACCTGGTAACCAATATCACGAGCTAGCTCGCTTATGCTTTTTCTTGGGACTCCTGGTAAAATGGTTCCTCAAGTTGGTGGAGTAGAAACAATGTTCCCCTAAAAATGATTGATTACTAATAATGATTGAGACTTTCTGTTGTATGTGTGATGGATACCGAATGAACCTTGACAATGAAGATGTTATAATGTAGACGCCTCTTTGATGTTTCTGCCAGTTACCGCATCTAGAAACAAGACATCAGAGAAACCTGAAGACCTTGCTTCTACCAATGATTTCACAATCTTTCAAAATTTATCCAAGAAGAAATCAGTGAACTTGTTGCCATGTATTATGTATTTATGGCGTCTCTTTACTTACTGGAGAACAGTTCGTGCAGCTCTTGACACCACCCGCTCCACCTGAATGGGCTAGGTGATAGTTATGATCAACTTTCATGTTCAAGCCTAAGCTCACCTAAACACAGACAACCATTTCAATCTTGAAAATAGTCTTTTTAGCAGAGTTATGTATCCAAAAGAGAGGAACACACATACTCACCTTACGATAATCTCCAACGGGAGACACGTAAATGAGGAACGTGTACTCAGGTGCTGAAGCTACTCCAAGGATAGCACCACTACCTAGAAGCAGAGGTCTTATATACAAAGCTCCTTTACCCAGGGGAGGAACCTTCAACCCAATAAAAAAGATAACACCGTTTAGAGAACTTCTATTGATTAGAGCAAATTATAATCAAGAACCATACTGAAAAGAGAAACATTAGTCCGCAAATCCTTACCTTTTTGTCGTTGGCAAGGACGGTTTTCTTGACTGCTTCAACAAATTGCTCCAGAGAAGCTGTCATACAAAGCCTCTCCGAACCATTTTGCATACGAAGAGCGTTTTGGTCAGGTCAGAAAAGCCTAATCCGAAAAAAGGCCTAATCCGACCGTCTCTCGTCCTGTAAGCTGTAAGACCTTCAAAGAATCCATGCAAAGCCAAACCAATACCTTAAACTTATTCTCTCAAACTCTCATTTCTATAATATTATTTGAAAAGTCAGTTTTTTTATGAGTAGACTCACGGTCATCATTTACATTGATATTCTTAATAAACTAAAATTATTACTCCCTCTGTTCCCAAAAGAAGGATTTTCTAGAGTATTCACGCATATTAAAGAAACAATTAATTTTTTACAATTGAATTTATTATTTATTTACTATACATTTTCCAATAAATATCAACCAATAGTATTCAACCAATTCAAATATTTTTAATTAATATTTTTTAAAAATATACAACTTTTCAACATTAACTACTAAAAATACCTTAAAATTTTAGAAAATCTATCATTTTGGAACAAAAAATAAATCTAGAAAATCCTACTTTCATGAACAGAGGGAGTATGTAATTATAGTTATCAGTATTTCTATTTTATGTTTTTTTATTAATAATTCTTTTTAAATAACAAAAAAAATCTATAAACCTACTATTCATAGATAATTGTCGAGGATGCCTCTTGAGATGCCATTAATCTTCCCCCTTGAGAAAATTAAACTGACATTCATGAACTATTTTTTTGAACGCCGATAAACTGCTGCAAAACGTGAACATCTAGTTACACCAAGAGTAGTGACGAATTTGGTATCCAGGTTTGAAGCGGAAATGAAGCTTAAAGTTTACCAAGTAGATCGATGTGGGTTTGAGGTTAAAGAAGAAACGATAAAGTATGTTGTTCATCTGGAGAATAAGCATTGCCTTACAACGTTTTAACATTGACAAAATAAAAACAAAATAAAACAGAGTTTATTCAAAAGTTTCTCTGTATTTTAACAGTTTGAGAGTTTATTCATGAGTTTCTCTGTTGTGTTTATCACCTGTTAATATGAAGGAGATACATATTCATATATGTATACATGTACATATATGTGCACACGTTTAGGTTAGGAAAGTAGGGGTTTGGTACTGATTTTATATAATATTACTAAATCAAAATTGGTTAAGGAAAACCGGTCATTACAGATTGGAGAAAGATGTTGTTTAGATTAAAGTATATATAAGTTCGAATGAGTTCGCGTAGTACTTCGGGTTTTGGATACATCCGATCGGGTTTGGATTTCCAAACTTGTTCAATACGAAATCCGAACGGGTATTTTGCTATTTCGGTTAGGATTTTTGGGTCGGGTTCGGATTCGGGTTCGGATATCAGATAAAATTCCCTGGCCTAGAAACTGGCATCTTCTAGTGGTCGATCCAAAATGCCTCCGGCCATAAGGTTAAAAACAACATAAGTGTGTACCAGTAGAGCTAACATATCAGGATAAAATCTGCACATCTTTAAGGATGATTCTAAAATAGTATGACGTTAATGCTAATAAGAAACTGGCATAGTCTAGCGGTCGATCCAAAATGCCTCCGACCATAAGGCTAAACCCAGCCTTCATATATCTATTGAATTTGTTTATGTGCATGACTTATCTTATGTGTCACTCATATATGTAATATTGTTAAAAATGTAAATAAAGGTAACTAACTCTTTTTTATTTCATTTTAAAAATGTATTTCTACTTTATTAGACCAAATTACCATTTTTCATTTATCTTTCGGTTTCTTTTCTAACTATGTATTATATAAATTCTGAAATTTTGACTTAATAGAATTTGATTTTTATGTATATCAAGAATCTTTTAAATAAAATTAAAAATAATTGACTCAAACTTTTTATCTATTAAATAAATAAATAAACTAGAAACTGTGAATTTTTGTGGGTCAAACTTGATCCTTTTATATCGGAATTTTAAAAGACACATATTTTAATTTAGATATATTTTAATTTGTGATTCATCTATTAATATACTTCTCTGTCTTTCTAAATTTTAAAACATCATTAGTTCATTATCTAAGATGAAAAATTATTTTCGATCTTGGCTTATTGGTCTCATCATTCTCACAATTCTTCTACTTGGTTTGAATTTACATTTACAACTTTACTAATATATTATATAATTGTTCTAAAATAAATTTATTTTGATGCCGTATTATTTAATATACTTATATAAATTGTATGTCTATAATGTAATACTGACTTTACTAATTTCCAAGAATAAATAATGATTAAGAAAAAAAATGTTTAGACTTTCAAATTAGTCTACAAATATAAAAAAAACACAAGCATATTTTATTCAAAATAAAAATAAAATAATTTCCTATTCCAAATATGAAAACTAAAATTATGTTTTATTTTTTAAAAACAGGAGTAATGGCGACTGCTCAGAAGGGAGGACCAATAATCCCAGAAACTTGTGTTGAAAATTACCCAGACAAAGCTGGAAAATGTGATTTCAACCAATGTAAATCCCGATGTGCCAAAAATAGGAAAAATGGGCAAGGTAGTTGCATTGATACAGGCAAAGGACATATGCAATGCAGATGCGCTTATCCTTGCCGTCGTCCCTGATTTTTTATCTATGTTGAAACTCAAATAATATTTATAATAATACTGCGTTTTTATCAATGAAAAGAATTAAAGTATTAATAATTTGTTGGTGTTTGTGGTGTAATAATCTATACTATTACTTCCGAAGTAAGTTTTCGCATTCGATCTCTCCCGTTAAAAGTTAGAGCGGTTAATATCTATATTATCCTTAATGAATAGTTATAATTATATAAATACTTATTTTAATAATTAACGTTAACAAAAATAATTTACCTATGTATAATTTATTACACGTTATTTTGATAGGGGTATTTGGTGGGCAACTTGATAATTACACGTTACACTAAATAAGACGAAGACTTCTAATAATTCAAAACAGTAAAATAAACCTGTAAAATTAAATCTACAAAACAGTAAGATAAATAAGTGTTTATATTTATCAAGTAACTAAGGAAATATTATCCTTATCTCAGTTCACTTCTGTTTATCAGTTTTTACGAAGTTATCCTAAAATTTTAATTTTAAATTCATTTGTTTTTCTTTGTATTTATTTTGGTTTTCTGTTTTCAATTTGTTTTTGATAGTTTCATGCATGTTGCAGGTAAAAATAACTGAAAAAAAGTTTATTTTTGTAATCTACTTCATTGCGTGAGATGATTGATAGGTGAGGTAAAAATAACTGAAAGAAAAGAAAGTTTATCTTTTTAACCTACTTCATTGCGTGAGATGATTGATAGGTGATTTTTCATAGTTTTTTAGTTTCTATTGATGTTCAAGAAGATGAAAATTTGACCTCAAAAAAACAAACGAAAATTGTGACTAAAAATATAAAAATAATTTAGCATGATATAGTTTTTTAATTTATAGTTCATATATTAATATGTATTTGTAAAATGATCATGTACGCATATACGGGCCAAACACCTAATTTGTTGGTCATTGTGGTGTAATAATGTGTACTAGGTTACCCAATATAAATAACAAATTCTCATATATCTGTCTTTTTATACAATAACGTGAAATGATAAAAAAAAATATTAAATGAGAATCAGTATTTTAATTTCATATAACAACTGAAAGAAAAAAACTTAAATTTCTACCGTTTAGCAACTTCAAAGTCAAAGTCAGATATTTTTTCTTTTATGATATTTAATATTTCATAGAGATTTAACCAAGAAAAGAGTGTTAACCATTTTTTTCATCATCAAGATGCATACTCAATCAACATTTTTCAAATCACCTAGTAACTATGTGTGTCTATATAAACAACGAAGGATAGTTATTTCCGAGTACTATGCACTAAACTGTTTGGTTTTGTATTCTCCATTCGGGGTACATGTATGAACTCTGAGTGATTGAAACTCTCTTTCACGAGTTGAATATCTTCCAAATAAGTTGCAAAAGCAGGCCATTATAATGGTTCTGAAACAATCGTCACCAACTGAAAACAATATGTTGCAAACGTCACATGTAAATATCGTAAATTCCTCATGCATACTTTCTATTTCCCAGATGAGGGCAAGTTCAGAATGAAAGTGTGACATGCCGGCTCTCTTGTTCCTTGCCTCCGTTAGCCTATCAAAGCTTTCCAAAGTACTGTACCATTTTTACCCCGAGAAATTATCCTGACCTTTCCATGATCCATCTGTAAAACACCATCGTCCTCGTATTTGAGGTATTGTTGACAAATCACCTCCCTAGATTGGACGACCCTTTGTGCTAGTATGTTGGTGCCTCATACCGAAGTGTTGATTCAGTTTCTGCCAAATTGGATATTGTTTCTAGGATCGATATCTATGTTTCTAAAACCATATTGTTCTACATTTTCAAATGTACAATAGGATCCATGCATACTGATGATTATCCATGTGTGGTTTAAAACCCTCCAAAACAAATGATCTATATTTGCAAAAATTGATTGATAATGGAAAATAAGTGGATTCGATGAGATTTGTGAGAGAGTCCATACTTAGACAGCTGGAAGAGATTAAAAAATACATAATTTATTGACTTAAACAGGCTGTAAGGGAAAAAGTGCCAACTGATTTCAGATCAAAACCCATTTCTCACGGCCTTGGTGTTTTTTTTTCTTTTAAGTTGGGTCAAACATTTATTTATTCTGCTATCAAGTCATTTCTATTTGTCCTTTCTCAAAAAGTCATTTCCATTTGTCACATTTTTCAATTTTTTGCAGAAAGCTTCTAGTGGTTTACTTATATTTTTCTTCCCTTTCCACTACAAAAAAAGGGGATATTGTTACGAATGAGACTAAATTTTTTGGTCACATATTTTTGACTAAATAGATACTAATTTGTGACTAATATTATATGTCAAGAAAAAGTAGGTAATTGGTAACAATATTGTGACCGGTTTTATCGTAGCCAACTTTTGTCACATTTAGTGACATAAAAATGACGAAAATAAACGAGACAAAATATGTGACGTAATTGTGACTATATTTATTGTTATCATAGTGACTGATATATGACGAAATCATACGTCTTCATTTATGACGATAGAGCAACTAAATGTTCGTAACAAAATCATATAAAAGAAGGCAAACAAAAATATTTCTAAACTCCAAATGAATTTTTAAACTCTAAACTCTTAACACAAATCTCAAAACTCTAATATTTTCATATTTTAACCTCACATCTTAAATTTAAATATAAAACTTAGTATTTTTAAAACATTTTCTCACATTCTGAAAGTAAACCTCAAGCACTCAATCCGTAAGTCACAAAAAATAAACCTTAACCTTTACGTAAAGTTTTAAAATTACTATAATACACCTAAACTAATATCCAATATTTATAAAAAAAATATTTTTTTCAAGTCTTATTTAAAAACCTTAACTTCGTATTTAAATAGTCCAAACCCTTTTCTTCAAACTCCAAACCCTATATCTCTAAATTTGTTTTTTTTTTCATTTTGAGAACTATACAGATGTGTACTTTGAATGAATTAACTTAGAATTTTAATCAAACTTATAATAAACATTAAAAAATTAAAGAAAGATCAGAAACAAAAAAATTTATCGTAAGTTTCAAAAAAAAACAAAAATTCTATCGTTGTATAGAAGAGATGTAATCAACAGTTCTATTGATGTACAACCAAAATAAAACTTGCCCTGTAAAAAAAAAGAAAATTTCCTATTGGCTAATTCATAAGCACAAGAATCAAGTTTTTGACTGTCGGATGAGACTAAATCAACAAACCAAAGTTATTAATTTTTCAGATCTGCATATCTTTTTTCTTTTTACCAAACAGATCTGCATATCTCTCGACAGATTCTCTTATTTGATTTCATCTCCTAATCTCTTCATTCTTAAGATTTCTTCACTGCTAGCCTCTTCATTCTCTTAACGATCTTAGCTCCCATATCTCTTCACCTTTGCTACCGTCTCTGTCAATGGTCGTTGTAAGAAACGAATCCTCCTTCTCCTTTTTAAGATCTACAAATTAATTACTTTCTCATTATCTCTTTTTGTGTAGCTTTGATTTTGGTCCATGTTAAAGAATCGAAGGTGTGAAGGAGAACCAGAGGAGGAAGGAGAGAGAAGAGAAGGAAGAAAATGAGAAGGATGAACCAGCATGAGAGGTGGAGACATGAAGGTGTTCCGGTGTACCGTCACAGCGTCCGTTGTCGCTCCGGCATGACTGTTCAGATTGTGAGGATCCAATGAATCTGTTCATCTTAATTATATTTCTATTGAGTTGATTTAAAAAGCGAGATGAATATGTGTAGTTTTGCAATTATTTTCACAGAACCGTTTTTCCTAAATCTGTGTAGTTTAACAATTATTGGTATACTTGTGTAGATTTAAGAAGAAAGACGAGGAAGAAGAAGAGTAGGAGGAGACGTAAGAAGAGCGGTTTCTCCTGATGTCTACTTGTTCACTGCAGCGATTAACGCATTTTGCAAGGGAGGGATGGAATGAGGATGAGTGGGAGGTATGATGAGGCATTTATGTGTAAGGAGCTATGGCTTTGGAGACAAAGCGTTGAGTTTCTGAAAAGATGCATGCTAATCAATTAGGTTTAGTTTTTTTTTTTAATTTGGTTTAGTTTTATAAACCAATTTTAATCTGTAAGTTGGTTCAACCAAAAAAATATTTGTAAGTTGGTTTTAATTTATAAACCAAATTAGTAAATCAATTTTATTTCGTATGTACTGAATTTTAGATTTAATTTTAACTGTAAGTTTAAATCTTTCATATAATTAATTTTATTTTAGTAATTCAATATAAATTTGTATTATTAAAATAAAAAATGAATCAATATGGATATGTTACATTATAATTAATTATATTTATATTTTTTATTAAATATTTTGAGACAATTGATCCGTTACTACAAATGATATTTTTGTCATATTATAATTAGTCACAAATTACAACGAATTGAGACAATTTAATATGTAAAGAATTGTAACATTCTTGTCACATTGTAATAATCACAGATTATAACGATTTGACATAATTTAATATGTAAGGAATTGTAACAGTGTTGTTACTAACATACAATGTAACTATGTGAGACGAGTTTGTTACAAATATATTAGTCACAAATATTGTGACATTTTTTGTTACGCTATTCATTTGTGACACACGTATTGTAACCATTAAAATTGGTAACAAAAACGTAACAATAACTATATTGTTACGAATTTTTTTCTATTGCGACGAAATGTTTTGTTACAGTACCTTTCATTTTCGTTGGAGTTTTTCAGGGTACGATTTAGAAAATGCATTCAACAAAATACAAAACTATTAACAAGTTGACAAGTATTCGCAAGACTTCCCAAGTAATCAGCTCCACCAACTAATTAGCTCTTTCTATTTAAAAGAGGACGCACATGCATAAGTACTATACTACATAATCTATTTTACTCCACCCAGAAGAACAAATAAAAAGGCATAATGGTTCGTAAACAAAGTTATTGTTATTTCTTCTGCTTTATTTCTCTCCAACTATACTCTGTTGTTTCTTCTACACCCCATCTTTGCCGCCATGACCAGAGGGATGCTCTTCTGAAGTTTAAAGATGAGTTTCCAAATCTTCAGTATAGCCCAAGAGCGAGTAATACATCACTAAGTTCGTGGAACAAGAGCATGGATTGTTGTTCTTGGGAGGGTGTCACATGCGATGGTAAATCTGGTGAGGTGAATTCGCTTTATTTTTATTCAATTTTCCTCAACAACTCTCTGAAAGAAGATAGTGGTCTTTTTAGACTCGCACATCTTCAAAACCTAACCCTTAGTAATTGTTATCTTCATGGAAACATCCCTTCTTCAATAGGAAACCTTTCTCAACTCATAACGCTTGAGCTTTCCAGTAATAAGTTAGTAGGTCAACTTCCACCGTCAATGGGAAACCTAACCCAACTAAGATTCATTGTCCTTTCCCAAAATAACCTTAGTGGCAATATTCCTGTTTCCTTTTCCAATTTAAAGGAGCTGGTCAATTTAGACATCTCAAGCAATCAATTCACGGGTGGAAATTTTCCTTTTATACTGCCAAATGTAACCAGTTTGTATAGACTTCCACTTGGGGTGAGTGGACTATCCAAATTAGAGAATTTTGATATGCATGACAACTCATTGTCTGGGCCTCTTCATACATCATTATTCATGATTCCTTCCTTGCTGTGGGTTGATTTTAGCGGAAACTATTTGGAAGGGCCGATAGAGTTTGGAAACATTTCATCGTCGTCTAGGCTTGAATATTTATTTCTTGCTAATAACCAATTCAAAGGCACAATCCCCACCTCTATATCAAACTTAGGCAACCTCCTTCATCTTGATCTTTCCAACAATAACTTAGAAGGCCAAGTGCCAGGGTGGCTTTCGCAACGGCAACAAGTAATGCTTTCTCAAAACTCTTTCAACAGTTTTGAAAAATCATGGGAAGTTTTCGAGGAAACAAACATGGAGGCGTTGGATCTTCGTTCGAACTCATTCCAAGGAACGTTTCCTTATTGGATATGCAAGCTTAGATCATTACGGTTCTTAGATGTGTCCGACAATCGCTTCACTGGCTCGATCCCTCAGTGTTTAAAGAATGCCACTGTTTCTCTTACCTATCTAGTTCTGCGTAACAATAGTTTCAGTGGCATTCTACCAAACATATTCTTCAACGCGACACAGCTAATATCACTTGACGTTAGCCACAACCAGCTGGAGGGAAAAGTTCCCAAATCTTTGATCAATTGCAAAGCTATGCAACTTCTAAATATGGAAAGCAACAGATTCGAGGACGAGTTTCCATCTTGGTTGGGTTCTCTACCTTCTTTAAAAATCTTCATCCTCCGATCAAACCAATTCTATGGGCCGTTATATCACAACAACCGCCTATCCATTGGGTTCCAAGCTTTAAAAGTGATTGATCTCTCAAACAATCATTTCAGTGGAAGCTTGCCGAGTTTCTATTTTTCCAACTGGCATGAAATGACTACATTAACGGGGAACTATGATGACTCATACATGGAATACTACGTCTACTATGCTGCTGTTTATTATAATTCCATGGAAATGGTTAATAAAGGGGTAAATACGGAATTTGAGCGGATCCGACAAGACTTCAGAGCCATTGACTTTTCGAGAAACAATTTTTGTGGAAGTATACCCGAATCCATTGGATTGTTGAAAGAGTTGCATCTTCTCAACGTGTCGGGTAATACATTCACAAGCAATATTCCTCAATCGTTGAAAAATTTGACAAAGCTCGAGACACTAGACCTGTCTTGGAATCAGTTGTCTGGTCAGATCCCTGGAGGTCTTGCAAGCCTCTCGTTTCTATCAACCATGGACTTTTCGCACAACAATCTCCAAGGTCCAATACCACGAAGCACACAGTTTCAAAGCCAGAACTGTTCTTCGTTCATGGACAACCACAAACTCTACGGTCTCGAAGAAATATGCCGTGAAACTGATCATGCCCCTAATCCTACACCACAAGCTTATGAAGACTTGTTTGAGCGAGAAGAACGAGTTATTAACTGGATAGCAGCAGCAATAGCCTATGGACCTGGTGTGTTTTGTGGACTGGTGATTGGACATATTTTTTTGAGCGAGAAACACAAGTGGCTTACCGAACGTCATCTCTTATAGTCTCTCTAAGCATTCTGATCGGCATGAATATTCGTAATATTCAGGTGTGTTTTAGAAAAACTCTGTTGTGTTTGCAATTTTATAATATAAGGCTTTGTAATAAACATCTTCAGTGGTATTCGACAGTGAAAATATGCATTTGTTTTTTTAATAGAAAATATGCATTTTTATAGAAACTTCTTTAGACTATCTGATCTTAACTCGACAGTAAGATGTTTGTAAAATAGATATTCTTCTTACTTGTTTGTCACAAACCACTGCTCAATAAAACAAAAAATTATTATCTGGCATTTATTCCGAAAGTTCGATGCATTATTCTCACGAATCTACTTAAAATTTGTTCATTAGACTAATCGTATAAATCGCAAGTAGAAAAACAGGTGATCAACAAAGGCTTGAGACCAAATATACCTTAGAATTGTTCGAATGTAGGAGCAAGAGTTGTAGTTGTTTTAGAATAGCTTCAATTTTTTTTACTACTTGTTTTGATCTCATATACAAAAGATTTGGATTAACTCAGTGACATGTAATATCGAAGCCGAGTTACAATATGTATTACAATTTGATGTAACCTGCAATAAAAATTATGTGGTAAAAGCTGTAAACAACATTACTATTTTAGTAAAACTTATGAATGATAACATTTTTGATGTATAAATTGCATTATAATTTTTAATAAAATAATTATAAATATAAACATATAATAATGATTTATTTTTAATAACAAAAATAAACCTATTTAAAATATATAAATGATAAAAATATTTTTAATATGTATAAAAATAAATTTTAGCAAAAATAAGTTGCAATATATATTTTTCTAAGAACTATACTTACTGATGATATTATTTATCTGATATCGATAACAAAATAATTTATAAATTTCCAATTCAAATAAAATTTACAACTAATAATATTATGTAAAATAATAATTTAAAAGTTAATAATTCAAAAATAGGAACAAGAAAGAGAATAAAAAATATTTGACTAACACAAAATTAGGTGAAGTAGTATAATATTGTTAAAAATATTTCCAGAAATAAGAATAAGATATTGCTATGGTGATTTTGGAAATATAAATAATATTTTATTTACAAACAAAAAATTCCAAAACTTATAACATAAAGCATTCGGATTTTCTTATTTGCACTTGTATTTTAGACAGAAACTTTTATTATAATTGTACCTCAAATCGTAAAACATAGGATTGGCCATGATGTTGCATTAAGTTTTGATTTAACAATTTTACAAAAGGTTAAAATCAAAATTGTAACTCAACCATAATGCATGATAACTCAAACTTAAAATTAAAAAAAAAACTAAATTTAATGTATGATTGGTGACATTTTTGAGTTATCTATAAATTAAACTATTAACTCAAACTAAATCAATATTACCATATATTACCAAGTGTTACCAATCAAAGCCTTAGTGATGATTGTTTCACAATTTTACAAAAGGTGTAAACCAAAATTGTAACTCAGCTATAATACATGATAACTCAAACTTAAAAAAAATTAAATATAATATATGATTGGTGACATTTTTGAGTTATCTATAAATTAAACCCTTACCTCAAAGTAAATCAATGCTACCATATATTACCACAGGTTACCATATATTACCGCATGTTATCGATCACACGTCTTTTAATAGCGACAACAAGTAAACACATGCTTTATGTCTAATTTTTGTAGTGTTTTGTTAATAGTGCATAACTTGTCGACTCTTTAACTACAGGTGTTGAAAAAGGCTGATGGCTAAAGACTATATAAACTAAAGTGGCCGTTCTTTGTTGAACAAAATGTGACTGGTCATTAGTTTCCGAGCAATAAGGTGAAAGTAACTAATGAACGGTTGGTAAAACCAAAAAAATGTTATAATATAAATATAATTGATCATATTGATAAATATAAATAAAAATGAATTATATCTATAAAAATGATACTAAAAATAAAATATTAGAAAATATTTATTTATGTAATAGATTTATATAATAATAGTGTGTTTATAATCAAACAAAATCGTTGGTTTATATAACTATTGTGAATATATATAGTGATAATAGACTTCTTATAAATATATAAACCAACTATTATTAATTTTTATACTAAAAACTTTGTTTTTTAATTTTATTCAAAAATGAAGGATATTTCCTTTGTTCCAAAATATATGATATTTAACCATATACACAAATTTGACCCCAAAAAGTATATACACAAATATTTAAAAGTTTATTCAAAAATGAAGGATATTTCCTTTGTTCCAAAAATGAAGGATATTTCCTTAGTTCCAAAATATATGATATTTAAGCATATACATAATTTTGACCAAAATTTAGCTAAACCCATCATGACAAAAGAGAAAATCAGAGAAGTTAGGTAAATTACAATATGGTGGGTAGAATTTTGATTGATGAATATGAGAATTAAACGGAGTTAAAGTCTCAGGCATCCACGTCCACGTTACTTTTTGGATTAATGAAATTAAACAAATGTTAACTACATAACATCATTAACATCATTAAATTGAGGAATGTTGTGTTATGCATAACATATATGTCATGTACCTAGATATACATTAGTTTAGTTTGCATAGCTAGTCATGTGGTGGTCAATAATTGTAGTCAACAATCATTTTTTTTTTGTAAATTATGTCAACATATTCATTAAGCCCAATAATATTTTAAAACAAGGGAAATTGGGCTGTATGACACTACAAAAATCAATAATTCACTTGACAGCCAATTTCCCTAATATATCGATACCCTATGTGTCTTTTATATAATATTTCCATAATACCCTTTTTCAAACGGTGAAACCCGTAAGGAAAAAAATAATTTTAATTAATAATTAGTGACCGTAAAATTAAAATGTGGCCTTGGTTATTCTCACATATCTAAGAAAGTAAATTTTGATTGAACAATACTATTTTATTATGTTCTATTTCACTTGATGTTATAAAAAAGTGCTTTATTTTATTTAGAAATATAGTTTGTAATTTTCTTAAGTTTTGATTGTCAATACACGTTTACTATGATCTATATTGTATAGTTTAATATTACATTATATATATTTAATATTACATAATATTATGTTTTTTTTAGATTTTGATATTTGGATAAGGGTTTATTAATTAAAGTTTAAGGTTTAGTATTTAGAAGGTGATGAGGTATAGTTGGAGTCATCATTAACTTCTTTCATGCAATTATAAAAATTTCATAATTTCACTAATATGTACCATGTTATTTATTTTGTCTTATTCTATTTGGGTTTGAAGTTTATATTTGGGTTTATGGTTTATATTTGGGTTTAAGGTTTACTAATTAGAGTTTAGGATTTAGTATTTAGAGATTTGGTGAAATTAGAATAAAGTTTAATAACTAGGGACTGGAGTTGAAATATGTTTAGTATCTATAAATATCGTAAGTGGAGTTATAATTCTATACTACTTCGGCGATATGAAATAGAACATTTGATGCATTTGTATGTGGTCAATAACGGTGCACGTGGATGGTTCCTTTTTCTTTTATTTGGAATAGTTTTCAGGTGCTCTTGACTTTATATTTTATTGGCCACATTATTCACTCCCACACATTTACCTGGTACCTGTAAAGAAAATGATAAAACCGGATACTTTGTGGTATGTATATTAGAAATTACATTACGTAAAAATCAATAACATTTACCTTTGTATTTGAAATACGGCTAGTTGGCAAATAAGCCCTTTAACACAAATGCCCTTCAATCAAACAAATTACACTTACTAATCCAAAAATGAAGGATTTTTCTTTTGTTCCAAAATATATGATATTTAAGCATATACACAAATAATTTAATTTCTACCTAAAAATTATCATTGAAACATATATTAAAGCCTAATTCTAATATAACCAATTAATTATCATTGGTTATATAATTTTTAATAAAATTGAAAGTTACAAAGAAATAGAAAAACATCTTATACATTGAAATACTAGGTGATTTTCCCGTGTTAATGCACATGTATAAATATTTCTAAAGTAAATATTCTATAATAATTGATTGCTATTTACTTTTACTTTTAAATTAATTTATAATTTGTATGCATCATTTATATTAATAATATTATATTACTTTAATTATACATATGATTTTATATATGTTATATCTAATCAGTTTTGTTGTTTTTACAGTCGATATAGTTATCATCTGGATAAATTGGATTGTATCAATAAATTCAACTGTAATATTTTTATTCTATATATTAAAATTTTGATTAATTTCTTATTTGCATTTAGGTGGTTGTTGTCTTAGATATGTAAATATATTTTATGAAGATTATGTATAACTTAAGATATATTGTGAAAAAAACTAAAATGTCTGATTCCAAATTACATAAATTAATATAACGATAATATTCTGAAGTTTTATGCATATATATAAATTTTACAAAAGAACTAAATTGTAACAGTTGGTTAATATTTTATTTTCATTCTTAATATGTTTTGAGTTATATTTATAAAATAAATTACTATTCTTATAAAACTGTACATTCTTATCGTAGTTAAATCTATGATTTTAGATATAAGTTGGATTACATATATTCTTTCAAATTCAAAATGAAGTATAATTCTTTTTATTATCATTATGTCAAATCAAATCAATTTTATTTATCGTTTAAACGTGCATGTATTTCCATAATATTTATCAAATTATATGTTGATGGTTTTTAAAAAAACATTAAAAAGTAAAGAGATGATCAATAGAAAGTTACATGCATAAGTAGCTTATACATTTTTGGAAGTTAATGAGCACATATCAATATTTACAATAATTAAAATATTTTAAAAATTGTAAATAACTTTATGCGTTTGATTTATTGAATGAAAACTGAAATTTATTATAAATAATCTAAAAAATGAGAATTCAGATTGGCTTTGGTAATTTGATTATGGTTCTATTAACTTCCACAAACATAAAAACATAAAATTTAAAAGCAAATTTAATATTAGGAAATCAACTAACTTTATTAATGATAAAATATATAATATATCTACGTCATTAAACTATTTTGTAACTATTTGATTTAACGATGTTTATTTTTAATTTTTAGTTGTTTTTAATATCTTTTAAAATGAGGAGTAAAAAATGTGATTTTATTTGAAAATAATAATATATAAGTAAAATATAATTTTTTTTTTCTGTAATTGAAAGATATTATAGTCAACTAAATATATGAAAAATAAATAAAATATTTCAATAATACTAGTTATAAACTATATTTGGTCAACTAAAAATATATTAGTTTATGTTACTTAATTATTTTATGTAATCATCTAAGAAAATATATATATATATATATAAGTAGTTCTATTACTTTGAAATTTTTTGTATTGTTTAACATTATGTTTTAAGAGAAATAATATTGTTTATATAGAAATAGTTCAATTACTTTTATGTAATCATCTGTGTAAATTGTTTTTAATGAAATCACATTATATACAACTTTATATTTTTTCATCTAAAAAATATAGATATAAAGAAAGTGTTTTATTACTTCAAAAGTATATTTTATGTTATCTAAATATAATATTACTATTTTGTGAACTTTCATTTTTGTGAAATCACATTATATATACATATATTTTCGTTTTTCAATTCGTTTTTTTTGTTAACTTTATAAAAGTTTTCCTTTTTATTATATGTATACGTTTTTTGGAATTTTTTTTTTAAAAAAAACTAAATAAATAATAGTATTTTAAATGTAATATTTTTAATTCATTAATGATGTCAGTGTAATCAACCATCGTGAGAGTTAACGTGAAACCGACACATAGGAAACTGACTTCTCAAATAATTTATTTTTCAAAAAAAAAAAACATCAAAAACGTTCTAAAGCATCTTATATTTTATAAAGGAGGGAATAAATTTTATCACTTGCATACAACATAATGGATATGATAATAAGTAAGTAGAATGACATATGAAACGTTGGACTGATTCGAAGATGGTTGACACCATATCTGTCAACCAAGAATGTTGGCAAATACATTGCAAAATGAACAGCACTGATTGATGATGGCAAAGAAACATCATGTTCAACATTTTTTAAAATGTTGAACAAAAAATACATTTTATATAAATAATAATATAGTCTTTCTTGTTTTTATATTATTTACTTGCTCTACACCATGGAATTTGTTTTTTTCTTTTGATAAAAATAATAATATTAAACGTTAATAAAAAATATAAGGGAAATTGCATTGTATAACAAACAAAAAAATTATAATTCACCATCTAACTAAAAAATAAATTGACCATGATATTCAACATATTTTCTATCTTATTTGCCAAAATACCTTCTTAAAGTCACCGATGCAACCGTTTTGTGTTTTTTTTTTCTCTTTTCTTCTATTAATTTTTTTCTCCTCTCAAATCTTTGATTATCGCAAACATATTTTTGATTTTTTACTATGGTTTTGCTTTTGTAAGCAACACTGGAAATATGATTGCATCAGCCTGATTCCAACTATTATTCAGATCTAGTGGTGGTGAGGGTTAACGATGAATGATGAACTGGATGCAGATCAATTGATCAGAAAAAGAATAAGAGATGAAGAAGATAGCTTGCCAACAATATATGGTAGTAAGTAATAATGATAGTGAGCTAGCGAATGAGTGTCATTACTTCTGAAAAGAGGAGAAGATGAAGAAGATGAATTCTTAGACTATACTATATTGGGTATAAAAAAATTATACTATAGTATATTTTGTTTAGTACTGTAACTTTCTATGTAAAGTTACTATACTATTTAATATACAGTATTATGTTTTTCATATATTTCTATGTTATTTCCTTTAAATTAAGCAATCGGTTTTGTTTCTCTTCTATGTCATTTTGTATTTTTTTTTTTTGGGATATAAAATTTGTTTTGTTCCAATGTTAGAAGATGTTATGTTTAAATGTTAGGATCATGTGTAGTTCGAAGATGTTATTTTAATCAACAAATGCTCTTATTTCTTTTTATACTATTTTACATATGATGCTCAACTAATGTAAATAGAACATATATTTATATACTATTTTATATAAGATCCATACTATGTATTATTTATTGAACAAGTAAATGTAATTTCAAATGTAATTTATAGATTGTATTTGGGTTTATAGGATCCTACATAGGGTTTAGATTTACTAAGTAGGGGTTTGGGTATAGGAGGCTCGGTGGTTCATTATTTACGTATGTTGTGTTACATCCTCTATATATTATTTGTGAAACATTACAACTTTTTTTTGTAGCCACGTGTCATCACTAAGATGATTCTTAGAATTATTAGAGAAATATCTTGGTCCATCTAATTATATAATAAATTTTTTATTAAACTAATCATAAATTCATTATTAATGTCATTTATTATTTCCTTAAATAAGGATTATGGAATTTCCTAATGTGGCTAAAGTATATATGACAATTAATGATTTTGAATAATAAAGATCTGATAAAAAAATAATGTATCTTCTATCAAATTTTTTTAATTTTAAACTATTAAAATAATTTAAAAAATCACAATAACCATATTATAAAAATTTAGATTTTTCTGTATATGTTATATTTTGAATTTTAAAACACGACTATAAATTACTAAAACTGTTAAAAATCTCACATTCAAATTTTGCGATCCATGGTTTAAAATTTTTGTTATGACAAAATACAAATGATTACAAAATCATATGAATAAAAGTCTAATTTAATTAATCATTAAGATTTATAATATATATGTATATATAGTACTCATGATAAAAAAAATATATGAGTAGAAAGCATCATTTAATAGATATTAATATTAAAAATA
>NC_027750.1:62162990-62174252 GCF_000695525.1 Brassica oleracea var. oleracea
CAATTTAATTATATATGTAATAGTTACTGAATTTTAATTAATTATTCAATATATATTTATTATTTCATAATATGTAAGAACATATAATACATAAAATAATTTATATATATAATGTTTATCCCACGTAAGGCGTGGATCTTAATCTAGTCTATATTATATTTGCATTATCTATAGGATTATGTTTTATTTGAAGTTACTTACTATACTGTATATTTGTTTTCCATTCTATTTGATAAGTGTGTTGTCTTTTTCTGCATATGGTAGATAAATTGGTGATGTTGCCTTCGGTCTCTCATGTGATGCTAAACCACCACGTTATCTCTACCAGTAACCAGCAACCTATTCGTTGAAAGGTCAGAACCAGACTTTTCTTTACCTAAATGTTAGCGAATTAATTATGTCAAAATTACTGATATATTCTTCATTTCGATTAGAATTTTGTATATCGAGCAAATTCTCCCAAAATATAATAATATTAAACAAATGGGGGAAATAAACGAGAAAAATCAGATCAGGAGCTGAATTGATCATTCCCGGTTTAGTAGAAATCCCAACCTTAATGCTGCTTTCCTCCACATTCTCTCGATTCTAGCGACGGAGGAGGATTCTATCGCCGGCCATTTGGCTCCGAAGGACTTACCCCCCGGCGTTGTCGTCCTCCGTACATCTCTCTTTCTCTGCTTTCACGAACACAAGGTAGAAACTCAGTCTCTCTGCTGAATCTGACTGTCAACGAGATCTGTGAAATTCTCGCGAATTGGTTCTTTGATCTGCCCGATTCGCGTCGTCTTCTCTCTGGATCTGAGTTTCGATTTGAAGTAATTGATCTGTGAAACCTCGAATCGGGGGTTTCTCGCTGCTCCTGCTCCATTCAAGTCACGTGTAAGTCATCAACCCTAATTTCTAGCGCTCTGTGCAGCTTCCACATCTCCTCGGAGAGAGCTTCCCTGGATCTATTTCGAAACACGCATTGTGGATTTTGAGCCTTTCTCTCTACCTTATGATTGTTTTTACTTGCTCTCAGGGTTTCTATGCATTGCTTGGTGCCTCTGGCTGAATAGTTGTACACAGAGCCGTTGAAGCGATGTTATCGTCAAGGTTTTCATTTTTGGGGATTGGCAGTAGTTCCAACGAGGTTAATGACTCTTTGAGTGGTTCTGGGACCAAGATTAAGCCAACTCTAAGTGTGCAGACGGATAAAGATGTGTACAGGCCTGGAGATTTCATATTTGTAACTCTTGAGGTTGGCTATTCTGCTGTGAGGGATCATGAGAACGGGGCTAGCCCCTCGGTTTTGGTTGACAAGCTTAGTTTTGAGGTTAAGGGACTTGAGAAACTGGACGTTCAGTGGTTTTCTGCTCAAAAGCCATCACCAGGAAGCAAAGGAAGAAGAGGTACTGAAGGAGTTTTTTTTTTTTTAAACTGAAACTATTATATGTTATTATATCAGTTTGTGGAGATTATCTACATTGTTGATGGTTTTGCATATCTTGATGTTGTACCTAGTTAACTTATGTGGTCTAGCCTGTGAGGAAAACTATGGAATAAAGTGAAATAGTTAAGAAAAAAAAGAGAATTATATATCCAATGGGAAACAGCTATCAAATTAAGCATAGAAATTATGCGACTTTTCTTTGTGTGTTTCCTCAGCTTCCTAGACTTTCAGCCTTCATGATTCTTTCTCTAGAGACATTGCATATTGCATTCGAGAAATGATGTTCATTGCACCTTTATAGCATTTTGGAAACTTAATTGCCTCCAGAAGTATATACTAGTGCAGTACTTGCATCGTTTTTATTATAAAAAATCAAGTGCTTCGTTGTGAGGTATTTTTCTTGTTCCTCACAAGTTGAGAGAACTAAATGACACTAGGCTCTTTGCATGTATGTGGACTTTTGTAGTGATGTGCTAATCGTGTATTTTTTTGGAGATTTTCAGGTGAGCACATCTTCCTTGACAGTTCAACACCATCCTTGATCTCTAATCAACTCCTATCTCCTGGTGCTAAGATGACATGTAAACTTGCCTGATTCTTTTCTCTAATACTACATGAATAATAACATAGACTATGTTGGATGCTAACAGCTAGGGCTTGCAGTGTCAATTTTTGAGCTTAGAACCATCTTTTTTTGTAATTTCCATCTACAGTAATGGTTCGAGCTGCACTCCCACAGATTATACCACCTTCATATAAGGGTGCTACTTTACGTTACCATTACTATATCAAGAGCACATTAAGCGGAAGATTGATGGCATTAGAAAACAGTCAATTTTACAAAGACTCGACAAAAGATTTCATCGAAGTGGTTAGTTTACTTGACTTTCCGTGGTATCTTAGGTGCTATAGGAGAAATACATTCTGTTTTGTCAGAAAACTAAACTGGGGTAAACCCAGACATTTGTAGCTTTCTTGTGAAGACTTGATTTTGTAGAAGAGTGTGAGATTGGAACATAATGTTTTATAATGCCAAGCTAGGCGTCCCTTGGTTTCTAGCCTGCTTGATGCCTGCTTGATGCCTAATTGATAGGACAATCACACAACTTTGTATGAGTATTTCAACATTCTTAAATCATATATTTGTTGTGTCTCTGTGACAATGGAATAGCGATGCACTGGGGTTTATGTTCAAACTATGAGGTTGAAGCATAGGTTAGTCTAGATGTTCTTGGAAAAAAAAATTCGGTGTCACATGTACGTACTTTGTTTTCTTTGGCCGATATCTCACTGGACTGAGTAGTAGTTCGGTCAGTCAGTTATTTCTAATATCCTTTTAATCAAGTAGAATTGTCACTTTTCTTGATTTGGCATCTTTATAAGATTTTGTCCCAGAAACTGGATGCCATGATTCTTGAGTGGGTGTCCGAGTGGTTATATGTCATAATGAAATTCAATTTACATGCCTCATATGTCATGATGCTTGATAGAATATATTTAAGTGAATGCATTTGGTGTTAGGACTCTTGTTTCTCTGAATATAGTTTATTTCTCCTTGTTGTAATTAGATTTTTCTAATCTAATTTGGCATAATATTGATCCGGGGTCCTGTTTGATATATTAACAGGAGACTCGAGTCCCAATTCAAGTATGGGCAATTCAGAAGAACAACGGGTTGCTTTTAGAGGAAAGTCACACCGATGGTAAGCTTTGTTCTTAAGTTTCTAATTGGGAATTTTAGTTTAGGCTTCAAACATGTTTAATCAAAAGCCAACAAATTACATAACTTAGCAAGTTTTTTTCCTTATGTTTGGACGGCATTAGCAGTGCAACCTGATATGCCTCTTACGTTTTGTCTCAGGGATTGTTCCAACCAGTACCATTCAGACAGAAATATACTGGAAAGGGATGGATGGGGACTCAGAATGGGTATGTCATGCTCACAGTTGTATCATATTACTGTTAATCTACTTTATTACTGCTTTTACAGCTTTTTGTATACCTACTGGTTTCATTTGCATGCCTGTCAACATAACAACACTTAACGAAATGCATTTATTGCAGACAAGAGCAAATGACGCATATGATAATGGCGAGGATGGATATGACAGTTCACGCGATGAGATCTCCTCTGTTTCTTCCTATCCCAACAAAGGAAATCTAAACAGAGCTTTTGGTAGTTCAGTGTCCTTGAATTCTGGACCAAGATTATCTATGAATGCCACGTCATATATTGAAGGTGTTGGATCATCTCCAAAAGAACTGGTCTCTCAGTTATCAGCTGCTGTGGTGTCTTACGACTCTGGACCTGGTAAGTGTTACTGTGCATGTAATTGCCTGAAACATCAATTTTCTTTTGTTGGGTCACTGAGAATGTCAACCACTTCATGTAACACCTCTGTTGTTGTGCTGAAAAAGAAGTGAAAGGATTACTTCACTAACACAAGTGTTTCTGTCTTCAGTAGAAGGCTGATTTCAAACAATACTGAAAATATTTCTAGCGTATGTACTGGTGAGCAAGGAGAGGATTACTAAAAATTACTTCCATCTTTTTCGTACTAGATGGCTTTTCTCCTGGTAAATCATCAGATTCCGTGATTCCAAGCCAACAGCCCAAGCAGACAAATGGCGCAGGAGCATCTAACTCACCTGAAGCTGGAGCTGGAGTACCAATTCCATGTGAGCTATCTTCTCTCTCACCCCTCCCGCAGTTTGAATATTTCACATGTTGTACTCTTCACTTGTCTGTGGATTCTGCAAATAGCAACTTATCCAGTGCAATAATTTTCTTGCAGCAGAAAGATTCACACGAGGAAGATCTTACAACATCAGAATGGATGACCAAGTCCTACTTAGATTTTCTCCGAAGAATGCAGACTCTACTTATTACTTCAGCGACAACGTAATATGGCATTTTCATGTCATTTCACATTTCTTTCATAACATTTCCCACCTTACTAACTTCCACTGGTAAAATTGTTTGTAGATTGGTGGAACTCTTACTTTCTTCCATGAAGGAGCTAGAAGATGCCTCGAGGTAAATCCATAAAGTGTATAATCTGAATCTGATGAGGCCATATCAAGGTCTGTTGAATTCTAATAGTCAATATCCAATTTCAGGTCTCGGTTACACTAGAAACTTCAGAGACGATAAACAGGAAATTTGTTCATCCGTCGAGGAGAAGTTCTCCAACGCATACTAAGGTACAAAATACAGCTGAGTTTACCCTGGTGATTGACTTCGGCTCTGAAAAGGAGATCTTTGCTACTACATTGCATAATGTTGTGTCTTCTCTCAACAACAGGTCCAAAGCGATCACCATGAAGTGGTGGCAGACCTTATTCAGACCAGCTTTCTTTTCTCGATTCCCACGGATGGTCCAATGTCGTTTACTACACCCCGTGTTTCTGTGCAATGGATTCTTCGGTTCGAGTTCCTAATCACCCCGAAGGATGTGGACTTGAGCAGGTACTAATTCTCTTTCAGTCTTTTGAAATGATCAAGGTGTTGAAGTCAGTTTCTTTTGGTTGTGTTTGAATACACAGGTATGAACATCCGTTGTTAGTCCCGGAAAGGGAAAAAAGCGAATGGGTTCTTCCGATCACGGTACATGCACCACCACCCCGAACATCATCATCACCTGCTCAAAACCGAGGCGATAAGCTATATGGTTTGGAGCCTTCTTGGATACGCAGCTAAACCACCTTATGCAATGTAATTTTCTTTTAATTCTCTTTTCGAATGTTTACCACAAACTTTTGTTTTTCATTTTATATACTAGTTTATAAATAAAAAAACCACCATCGTCTGGTTTGAGAGCAAGGTTATGAACACAAATGCATAAACTACAATATTTCATCAATTTCAGGCAGAATCTGAAATAAGTGTTTTTTTTTTTTCTAAAACTAGTCAAGAGAAAATGAATAGCATAGGTGTTAAATCACTAGAGGTTTGTTAGGCCTGAGACCTTTATCCGAGATCCGGATTCGATCCGGATCCGGTACGAAAATCCGGATATCCGAAGAGGCTGAATCCGGATCCGGATAGTAAAATGTTGGATCCGTCAAAGCTGGATCCGGATCCGGATATCTTAATTTTTTAGTCCGGATATCCAGATCCGTAAGTTTTATTAATAATTATTTCAAAAATAGTAGTAGTATATATATATATATATATAAATTAATTTTATTTAATATATTTTCATTTTTATAATAGTATATATAAATTTTATGTAAATTTTGTAATATTATACATAGAAATAATTAAAAACATTTCATATATTTTTATTTTTAAATTATTTTTAATATTTTATATATATTAATATTATTTTTTATTTATTTTAAGGATCCAAATCCGGATCCGGATATCCGCCGGATATTACAATTTTTAGAACGATATCCGACACCCGGATATCCGAGAACCCCAGATCCGGATAAGGATAGTAAAATTATGGATCCGCCGGATAAGAATCTGGATCCGGATACCTCAAAATTGTCCGGATACCCGATCCGTTCCAGGCCTAAGGTTTGTCAGCGGTCCATGCAGAAAATTTGATTTAGTTGATTTTTTTGGCTTACATTAGGTTTTTTTTTTATTTGCAAGTATTTTATTTATCAATCCGCTAATTATTATTTCTATCAATTCTCTTCTTATTTTCGAGTGTTAAGAAATTTTGAGTCTTAAAATCAGAGTATGATTAAGGGCTTTAATCGTAATGTGAGCAGTAATTTTATATAGCTGTTGTAGAATTAATGCTGTAGATTTTTTTGTTATAGCTGTATAAATTTTCGATGTAGAATTTTAGTTTTACGTATAAAAAAATTTAATTATTTATTTGTAAATTTTCTAAAGCCAAAATATAAATGTTCTAGATATTTTGCTTTTTAAAACCAAAAGAGAAAAGAGAAAAGAAAAATATGTAGTTCCAAAAAATCTTTCTAAAGCATGCTTAAAGAAAGTTTGTGTTTTAGACAAAATTTGGCTGTAAAAATATTCTACAACACTTCTAATTACTTGCCAATCATCAACACTTCTAAATAGACATACATCAATCATCTCTTTTCACCTCAGATTTCAGAATTGTGTAAAGGTACTTAACGTGGAAACAATAAACACATGTTGTCTACTTTTGCACATATCTTCACACTCTAAAACATTTTTAAAAAGTTTGTTAGTTAGAAAGATCAAAACATACGGATGCCAAAAAAGGATCAAAACATACTATTTACGATTGTTAGGCGCAAACTACATTGATAATGTCTTACATTTTCATATCTAATGCCTTACCGAGTTGAGATGTATGTAGTGCTTTCACTTGAATTCTCCATGTTGATGTTAGATTTTGGTTATGGAACCCATAACTAAGCTGAAAGTCGTTTGAGATATATTGTTTTAGGATTGGTAGTAGATTTAGTTGATATGTTATGTGTACATTTATAAGGTATTGATGGTAGGTCGTAGGGTTATTGTTGAACCAAACGTAAAGTGAATATATTAAAAATATTCTAAAGCATAAAATATATATAAAGATATTTGTTAAATAAAGTTCACATCTTCTGTAAAAATACGATATGGTATATTTTCAGTTCAAAGCCTTTTTAAGAATATTTCTACAGCCAAATTTTAAGTAACTTTGCCAATGATTAAAGAATGTTCTGTTTTTATTTAAGCATAGTGGTGATTTCAATTTGTTTATTTTAGTTTAGGCAATCTACTATCATACTTGCTAATATATGTTTCCTGTCGAATTGTTTTGTAATGTGTTTCGTATGAAACCACTGAGGTTTTATTTTTATACTAGGTTAAGACCCGCGCCTTATGCAGAATAAACATTATATATATATATAATTTTTATATATTATATATTCTTTTACATATTATGAAATATTAAATATATATTAAACATTAAAAAATTTCAGTAACTATTACGTATATTATTAAATTGATGCAAACACATTGATAAATTCTATTAATCTGAACAAACACTTCTTTCTATTTTATATGGTCTATAATTAAATTTAAATGAGATTAACATAGATATATAGTATATTTTTAATATTGATATTTATTAAATAATTTTGTCTTCTCATATTATTTTTTGATCATTTGTATTTTTATAACAAAAATTTTAAATCAATGATAGCAAAAAATTTCATTGTGTGATGTTTAATAGTTTAAGTAATTTATACTTTATAAAAATAATTCAATGCAAAGTTGAAATTTAAATTTTATGTTGTCAATATTTGTTCAAAGCTATTATCAAAAAATGTTAAAAGAAAATTTAAATATTTAAATATTTATATATTTTATATGGTATATAGTTTAATCTAAACGATATTAATATATATACATATATATATTTAATCTTAACATTTATTAAATGAGACTTAATACTTATATAATTTTGTAATAATTTGTATCTTGTCATAATAAAAATGTTAAAACTTTTAACTGTTTTAGTAATTTATAGCCGTTTTCAAAAATTCAAAATATAACATATACAGAAAAATTGTTATTATATGGTTAATTTGGTTATTTAATTTATTTTAATAAGTTAAAATTGAAAAAATGATAGAGTTTATACTAATTTTTATTAAATCTTTATTATTTAAAATCATTAAATGTCATATATACTTTAGCCACATTAGACAATTTCATAAATTTTATTTATGGAAAGAATGAAAGACATTAATAATTAATTTATGGTTAATTTAATAAAAACTTATTATATATTTAAATGAACCAACATATTTCTCTAGAGATTCTAAAAATCATTGTGGTGATGACACATGGCTACCTTAAATGATGTAATGTTTCTATTTTAATATATAAGGGATCAGTTATTATGATAGTTTTGTTTTTTGAAAATCAATATGTTATATTTTATTTTAATATTTTTCAAATTTATTTGGATAGAATAACTTTAGAACATCAAGAAACTTTCACGAAGGTATCTCGAACATATATTTGGTAGGAAGCAAACAGGTGCCCATGGTGTTTGGTTTTGAGGAGTAGAAGGGGCTGTCCCCGGTGGTGGGTGCAATGTTGCCTGGTTCTTCGTCAGGTTCTGTGGTGACGGTATCGCCATTCCGGTAAGGTCTCTACTGACGTCGACTACGATCTCCGGAATTATGTTGTACTTGTGCAAGATGCAGAATGCGGGATCTCTTTAAGGACGGGTCATCATATGGAGGCGAGTCTGGGCAAGCCAAATTCTACCGGCTCGTAACCATAGTTTCAACGTGCCTGTTACTTGAAGGTCCCCGAAGTGTTTCAAGCGTGTCTACTTTTTTTTTTTTTTTGTCAAACTCAAGCGTGTCTCCTCAAGCTTGTGGTATTGGACATTCACAGTTTCTCTCTTACTACAAATCGGTAAAGGTTTTAATAATCGCGTTTTCACTTTCGTATTTTGTTGTTGTAGTAGTTTTATTCGTTTTTAACAGCTACTTGTAATCTCCGTAAGTTCTATCAAAAACTCAAAAACAAGATCCTAAATTCTATTTGTCTAAGAATCAAATTGTATTAAGAATAAAAAAATTGAATCATAAATAATGGCTTCAGATATCAATCTGATATTTCCATATTGATGCATACAAGATGACAATGTAATGTGATTGAATGTGTATCTGAGAAAGAAACTTTCATTTACAGTTTGCTATTATTTTATTTAAATATTGTATTGAGTTAGATATAAATAAGAAATTTTCTTTTTTTTTTACTGGCATGGACATATAGATATCAAAGAAAATAGAAAAAAAAATAGAAAAAAAAATATTTCTTTATATGAGTAATGAGACATCCGACAATTCATGATTTAGATTCAACTACTTAATTAATAAACTAATAGCAAGGAAGAAACAATTTGAGTTGATGCGTTATCAAATGATTGAACAACCGGGAACAATTTACTTATGATACTTAGTTGATATTCATAAAAAGTATCTAATGAATTATGAGTTCAATACATCTTGTTTAGCAGAAAGATAGATATTCCTTGCTCATTATCAGACAATCACTTATTCACAAACTTTGTGTGGGGCTAATAGTTTTCATTTTCCGTCTCATAGAAAACGCTTTTCGCTCTGCTTAGCCCTATCCCCCTCTAGGAGTATTTTAGTGATAGGTTCTATAGGAACCAGATGATCCTATTTGGCACCCCTACCTCCTTTATCACTAAGCGGTCATTTAGGGGACTTAACTGGTGATCCAAGCTGTTTCCCTCTCAACGATGAAGCTTATCCTCCACCGTCTCACTGGCCGACCTTGACCCAGTTATTTTGAGGTCATATCTAATATTCAGAGTTTTCCTCGATTTGGTACCACTCTCGCGGCCGGCACTGAAACTTTGCTTTACCCCTAGATGTCCAGTCAACTGCTGCGCTTCAATGCATTAACAATTTTTGGCCTGGTTGTAGCATTAGCGCTTTTATTTGCGAATCCTTTTGTTTAATCCTACAAATCAGAAATTATGAATTTTCTTTCGTAGTTTTTTTTTTTTTAATTCTATCAAGATTCACTCTTACAATTATTCATTGAGACAACAACCATTGGGAATGACTAATTTAAGGATGGGGAATTAACACATCGATTTGCTTTCTTCCTTCCCCTTATTTTTTTTAATGGAAACTTTTTTAAGGAGTGTTGCGCAAAAATGAAGTTTAGCTTTTTTTTAAATTGACATTAAACTTGGTCTCAAATTCTAGCTTAATTCTAATTAAGTCTCATTATTATTATTAAAAATTTTACTAGATGAACAAACAAAAATATAGTTATTAATTTAAAATTACATTTTAAATTGTAATACACTTAAATATATCTAGTTGACCTTTTATCATTTTGTCTTCTGTGTGCTCATATCAATTTAAACTCTTTTAGAAGTGTGGTGTCTTGTTATTTTCTTTATAACTATTGTTGCTATTAAGTTTTCTTTTTACTTGATTATCTTGTTAAATTTATTTTGTTCATGTTGTGTAGTTTTATTTGAAGCTTAATTTTTCTAGTGGACTTTTGAGTTTTTTTGTATGCAGTGTCAAATCATATTTTTCCTAAGACCATTTCCAATGAAACTCTATTTTCTCCTCTACATTTTTCTCTAAAATAGAGTAACTCTACGTTAAAGTAAATTTTGCTCTAATGATATGATTCTATAACTCTATTATAGATGGTAATATAGAGGGATGTTGTTTTTCATTCTATTTTAGAAAAAAGGTAATATTCTTCTATATTCCTCTCTATAATAGAGTAACTCTATTATAAAGTCATATCATTGGAGTAAAAATTACTTTATAATAGAGTTACTCTATTTAAAGAAAAATATAAAAGAGAAAATAGAGTTTCATTGGAGATGTCGTAAGACTTCTTTAGGTATCATGTGATAGTACACTTTTCTTCTATGTATTATTTTTTATTTAATAAATGAGTTTTGAATACTATTTTTTTGTGTATGTACATTTTAACGGTTAAATATGTTTGTGTTTCTGATTGATTTGGTTAGTATTTTTGAAGATAATGTATACCTGGCCTTCTTATATTGCTATATGCTCTTTTGTTTATGATAGGGGTGTTCAATCCGGATATCGGTTCGGTTTCGGTTCGGTTTTTTCGGTTTTTCGGTATTTCGGTTAGTAAAATATAACTACCATTCTAAATCCATATTTACTTCGGTTCGGTTCGGTTTATATACCGTCGGTTTTCGGTTTATTCGGTTTTATACCAAAAAACATAATTCTTTATTTTGGGATCATATTATATGAATTTTAGAGTCTTGTTGTCAACACATTCATTTATTAAAAAATTATTATAAGTTTAAATAAAAGAACAAAAATAA
>NC_027750.1:62174613-62179487 GCF_000695525.1 Brassica oleracea var. oleracea
TTTATCGGTTATATACCGAACCATATCCAAATCCTACGGTTTTTTAAAAATCATATCCATTCGGTTTGTATGGTATATACCAAATCCAAACCATATTATCTATTTCGGTTTGGTTCGGTTCGGTACGGTTCGGTTTTGCCATATTGAACAGCCCTAGTTTATGAAGATATTGTTCATTTAGCAATTAGATTGAGAAAGAGGCAGAGATTTTTATGAAATAATTTTGTGATGGAAAATAAAGTTGAACTTTATAAATGTAATAACCAAACGAATGTGATAGTTGAGTATAGATCTGAAAATTTTACCTGGACCCGGAATTCAAACATTAACCCAATCCAAAAAATCCAAACTAAAATCGAACTGAAATATAAAAATATCTAAATATGTTTTCAGTTAGAATAGATTGGATATTCAAACCTGATTGGTTATATCCGATATCCGAATATATACCCAAAGATATCAGAACATAAATATATACATATATATACCTAAAACTTAACTTACATATCTCATTCCCGATTCACTTTAGAATTAGGATTTTCATAGGATTAAGGAAAACTATGAGAAAGTGAGGGATTGCATACAAAAATAGGCGAAATCAAAAGATCTTGAGGGATCAACCAGAGGATATGTGAGAGGTGGTGGTTATTGTATCTATGCATGGCAGAGTGAAATTATAGTTTTGGAAGAGAGGAAATTGTTCCATTATTTAGAGGTTGATTTGAGACGATAGATGTGAAGGTATGGGATGAAGGAGAGGATTAACCTCATGATGTCGTTAGGCCTTAGATTACGGATAAGGTAGGGTCGATTCGAAGTTTGGTCTAAGGAGATCTTCCCACCGATGATGATGATGATGATGATAATGTTGATGAATATGAAGAGTGTAACCGTGAAGAGAAGATGGGTAAATACATGGTTTATGCCGGCGGGAAGAGATCTTCAGCTGGATTTTTTGGTGTGATGATGGATCAATGAAGAAGAATCATCATGAACATGATTCCTTGTTTGACAAAAATAATTTGGTTATTTCGGTTATACGCGAAATAACCGAACTCAAACTCAAAATATCTAAACCCTACCTGATATGTAAAGTTATCCAAATGGGTTCTAAATTCCTATATCGAAATACCTGAAAATCCAAAATATCTGATTCGAAGCTAAAAGGGTATTCGAGTGCCCAGACTTAGTTGAGTAACGTTGATGTTTGAATTTGAAATTGTATTCATATAGTTTCAGAATATATTTTTGAGAATTTTAGCTGTATATACAAAGATGTGGTAATTATTTAATCATGCAATATTCAAAAGTATTTGCATAACTAGTATTTTAGTTTGGGTGTAGTTACGTAAGTAAGGCCCTTCTCGATGTATGTCACTTTTATAGGGTAAGCTTACTGTGTATTCAATATGTAATATGTAGTGTGTAATAATATTGTGTCAGACATGGGTAAGGTAATCAAATTCTATTAATAAAATATATAGTTATTAAGTAAAATTTGGTTAACACAAAAATCATGTGTAATAAAACAATTAATTTATGTGTCATGCAGCTTTTAAATTTATGTATGTCTGAACGAGGTCAAATTTTAACAATATCTGGTTGTTTGATATGATTGGCACCTAAGAATTTTAACTACCAATTATATTATATATTATCGAGTTTATTTGAAAACTATTCGTTATTGCATATATGAGTGAAATAAAATTGAATACATTTCAGGTTATTTTATGTTATTACAATAGATACTATAATTTTCATAAATGTGTATTATAACCGGATAATATATAGACAATTCATATTATAATGGCAATAGCCAAAAATGTTTTATGCATTTGTAAACTGAATGCATATTAAAACCGGATAATACAGAGATAACATTTGTTTGTCATTCTAACTAGATTTTTTTTTCTTGGCAGGTGCAAGTTACATGGTTGCAACTGCACATTTTGTTGACCCAACATAGCTGAAGAAAATCATTCTAGGATTCAAACTGGTCATGGATCATAAAGGTCAGACAACTTCGACTGTTTTTCTAGAGTGTTGAATTTTTTTTTTGTATTACAGTAGACAATACAACTCCTAATATCTCAGCTCTTAAGAGATTCCATATGGAGTTCAGTCGAGTATCGCCTGATGCTATTGTGGTTAGATGGAAGCTTTCTGCATATGAGGTGTTGTGCTCACATTCTTAACTTGGTATCTAAGGAGGGTCTAGGTGATTTAGGTAAAAATTTGTTGGTCATCCGTAATGCAGTTCAGTATGTTCGATCTTCTAGTAATAAGTTAAATGCATTTGAACAAAGGGTTACTACTGGGAAGACGACACATGGAAATCTGCCTATAGATGTTAAGATTAGGTGGAACTCAACATTTCTCATTCTGTCTAGAGCATTACAGTTTAGGGTGGCTTTTGATAAGATGGCAGCAGAGGATAATTAAGTTGTACAATGACTACTTTTTAGAAGTAGAAAATGGGGCTAAGAGGCAAGGACCGCCTGCTATTATTGATTGGAATACTGTGGAGAAGCTTTATAGGTTCCTCGTTATATTCTACAATAGTACCTCGGTTCTCTCTGCTTCCTCAAAAGTAAATTCCTGCAAGTGTTATGGTGAGATAGTGACAATTGAGAGGAATCTCACAGCACTGGCTAGCAACTTAGACCCGAATTTGAAGTTGAAAGCTGAAGATATGTTGCACAAGTTTCTGAAATATTGGGATGGCATGAAGAACGTGACCAGGATGTTGATCATATTGATGCGACCATAGGAAGAAGATGAGTTACGCAAACTTTTTTTTGATAAATTATATGGGAATGATAGTATCGAGTCCAAATAAATGAGCGAGTATGTGTTTGATTTACTTACAAGCATGTTCCATGAGTATTCTAGCCGTTTTTCAGAGGGTCTAGTACACAGTCCTCTTAGACAAAGAAAACACCATCTGCGAGTGTTCAGGAGACTCAAGAGCAAATGGAGAGGTTGAAGTTGGTTGTTGACGATTTCGGTTATGAAAGGCTAAATTCTCGGTACAAGGAACTTGTTGCTGAAACAGAAAATGAGGCAAGGGATAAGATGGAAATGTACTTAAAGGAACCTGTTGAGAATCAGAAGCTTATGATGGGATTTGAGTTTGATATTCACGGTTGATGGAAGGTGTACAAAATCAAGTTTCCAGTTTTGGCAGGCAGAGATGACAAAGGATCTACTTGCAATGCAGGTTTCATCTGTGGCTTCAGAAAGTGCTAATTAGCACAAGTGGTAAAATCTTAGAGCCATACATGAGCTGTCTAACTCACTACATGATAGAAGTGCTAATGTGTAGTGACCAATGGATGAAAGCAGATATCAAGTTCTCTGAAAAAATCCAAACTAATCAGCAGATTCTAGCTGAAGTTGAAATGCTAGACAAGCTTGAGAAAAGTATATTTAAAATTTTGTCTTAGTTCTTTTAACATTTCATATGTTTTTTCTTCACGTTTCAATTATGCTTTTGTTTGTCTTTTCAGAGTTTGAGAGTGTAAGACTGCTCTCAATCTTAAGCTCTCAAACTTTCCAACTCTGAAAAGACAAACAAAAGCATAATTGACACGTGAAGAAACATATGAAATGTTAAAAGAACTAAGACAGAAATTCTCTCTTTTTTAATTCATGTCATTTATAATATTTTTTATTTAAATTAAATCAAGCATTTTATTTTGATGTCATTTACAGTTTATAGTATTATTAGTTGAACTTTGGATAAGTGAATAATTAATGATATTTTTGTTAAGAGACATAAAAAGTATATAAAAGTTTTCTCAATAAATATGAAGGGAGTATAGATTGCAACAATTAATAACAAAATTGAAAACTCATATAACATCAGGGAAAGATGATATGTTTGTATACTTCCTTGAAATATACCAGAGCACCAGCTTGGCTACTAACTCTACTAACACAATCGTACCATTTATGTTTGATTTTTGGGAATAGCGTTTCTTCCAATATCAATATACTCGTAAATTGACATAATGATTTGTGCGACTCCTAAATGAAATTTTTTGCCAATATTTAATAGATGAAGACAACATTCATTCATCAATATTTGTATCTTCGTCTCATCCAACAGGTTGTTGAAAATTTTATTTCTATAATCCGAGTTCATCTTTTCAAGACAAACATGAAGATATTAGAGCCTTTTGTGCGAGTAATGATGCATAAGCTCCCTCTCATATTTAACCACTGGTGAATTGGCGGGAGCTTCGATAGGAGATAATATGTTGACATTTACTGGTTCTTGTTGGGAATATTGATAAATTTCTTGGGAGGAAGTTGGGTGAGACATGAAAAATACAACTATAGATACAAGCATTATCATGAGAAGTGACTTTGCCATATTTTATTTTTTTTGTGTTGGATGTTAGATTGGTGAGAATAAAGAGAGATCTTATAGAGGTCACAGAGACTCCACATGACAATGCTGACATAGATAATGGTGTCGCCGCTGCTGGTCAGAGCCATAACAGCACCTCTGTTGACACTGATGTGAAGGAAGTCACAGTCGAGGAATCTGTACATGGCCTGGTTGAAGGGGTGGCTACTCCCGATAGCTTGTGTGCTAACTTTCCTCCTTTGGAACTTGAAGAAGGTGAACTGGCTCCTGAAATTCCCCATGATACCTCTACTGCGGTGATTCCTAGCTGTAATGGTCCTCAGGTATTTTCAAGTGAGGTGACTATGAATTTGTCGGACGATGCTGCGTTCAGTACTCCTTCAAAGAAGAAGATTTTTCACTCGGGCTCTGCGGCGAAATCTCAGGGTCTCTCTGGTTCAATTCAATTTGGTAATTGCTCAAACTCTTTTGATGTTCTGAGTGATGAGAAGGTCGTCGA
>NC_027750.1:62179587-62202103 GCF_000695525.1 Brassica oleracea var. oleracea
TGATCAGTTCAAGCTTGTTCGTTCTCTGAAAATGCTTAAGGTTGTCCGTAGATTGAATAAACGCAACTTCAGTGGTATTTCCCAGCGTGTTAAAGACCAGAAATTTATTGTCGATGGGCTTCAGTGGTCTTTGCTCACTCTTCCTGACTCTGCTACAGCGAGGGAGGAGCATATACAGCGCCAGAAACTGAATGTGTTATTAACAGCAGAGGAGAAGTATTACAGACAGAGATCTCGTGTCAGGTGGGCGGATGTGGGGGATCGAAACACTGTCTTCTATCACAGGGTGGTCACTCAACATGTGACTGTGAACCATATCCATTTTTTAAAAGATGAAGATGGAAGGGTTATCTGCACTACAGAAGAGCTTAAATCACATTCAGCTCAGTATTTTCAGAGCATATTAGGAGTTACTGATCTTCCTAATTCTCTGGCTCCCATGGAAGAGCTCCAGGACCTGCTTCCTTTTCGATGCTCAGAACTCCAGCAGGCTTATCTCTCAAGGACTGTTCTGGAGCCGGAAATCAAAGGCACCATCTTCTCCATGCCGACCAACAAGAGTCCCGGGCCGGATGGTTACTCAATTGAGTTTATTAGGGCCTCTTGGGACGTTGTAGGCCCAGACATTATCAATGCGGTTAGTGAATTTTTCAGAAATGGAAGATTGCTCAAAGATTTAAATACTACTGCGATTACTTTGATCCCAAAGAAACCAGAAGCTTGCACTTTGGGAGACTATCGTCCGATTAGTTGCTGCAACATTGTTTTTAAGGTTATCTCCAAGATTATTGCCAACCAGCTGAAGCCTATTCTTCGTGTATCTGTCAGTCCGAATCAGGCTGCATTCTTGAAAGGTCGCAGCTTGGGTGAAAATGTTCTTCTCGCTTCAGAGTTAATTCGGGATTACAACAAATCATCATGCCTCAGAAGTAGTATGCTTAAGGTGGATATTCGTAAGGCTTTCGATACTGTTTGTTGGGATTTTGTTATAAAAATCTTAAAGGCTCAAGGCTTCCCTCCTCTATTTGTGTCCTGGATACAAGAATGCATCACTTCTCCTAGGTTCTTTGTGGCTTTAAATGGAGAATTGGCTGGCTTCTTTGAGGGGAAGAAAGGTTTGAGACAGGGAGACTCTATTTCTCCTTATCTCTTCATCATGATCATGGAAGTTCTCTCTAGACTTTTGAATAAGGCTCAGATAGAGAACAAATTCCAACTTCACCCACTTTGTAACTCTCCTAGAATCACTCACCTCCTCTTTGCAGATGACCTCCTGGTCTTTTCTGATGGCTCGAGAGCTTCGGTCTCCGGGATTAAAGCGGTGATGTCTGTTTTCAGGGAATGGTCTGGTCTGGACATGAATGAGGCCAAGTCTGAAATTTTTTATGGAGGCTACAATGATATCCAAGCCTCAGTTATGGCTGATTTATCAGGTTTTAAACGGGGTTCGTTCCCTACAAGATATTTGGATCTTCCTTTGGATCCAAAGAAGATTACCTTAGCCACTCTCCAGCCTTTCTTGGAGCGAATTACTTCTCAGCTACATTCCTGGACTGTAAAAATCCTCTCTTTCGCAGGCAAGGTGAAGCTTATATATTCGGTTATTTACGGAATGGTCAATTTTTGGAGTTCAGTTTTTGTGCAGCCAAAGAGATTTTACCAGAAAGTGGACTCTATCTGCTCAGCATTTCTGTGGAAGAACTCAACCACCTCTGCCTCGGGTGCTCGTGTGTCCTGGTCTTCTATTTGTACACCAAAAGAGGAAGGAGGGCTTGGGCTGCGGACTCTTGAGGAATTTGATTTGGTCTTTCGGTTGAAGCGGTTATGGATTTTTTTCTCCAATTCGGGATCTCTTTGGGTTGCTTGGTTGAAAACAAACAGATTCGGTGGTAGAAACTTTTGGCTGGTCAGAGATTCTCAGCGATTCTCGGTTACGGTAAGAAGTATGCTGCAGCTTAAGCATCTTTTACCTATTTTTCTCCGTTGTTTTATAGGCAATGGTTTTACTGCCTCTTTCTGGTATGACTTCTGGACAGAGCTAGGCCCTCTTCACTTGTTATTTAGGTCTACTGCCTCCAGGTCTTTAAGGCTACCTATCTCTGCAACTGTCGCTGATGCAACAAGGGATAGTCACTGGAACCTCCCTCCAGCGAGAAGCGAGAATGCAGTAACACTGCAGATCATTCTATCCACCACTCCGGTCCCTTCTCCTATCAACGCTAGTGACTCCTATTTGTGGAGGTTGCACACCGGTGGTTTTGGGTCCACTTTCTCTACTTCAGTCACTTGGAACTTATTACGTCAACGTTCTCCCATTGTTGAGTGGCATGAAGTGTATGGTTTAAGGAAGAAATCCCTAGCTGTTCGTTTATTACTTGGTTGTCTGTCTTAAAAAGACTACCAACACGAGATCGTTTAATCTCATGGGGCCTAACTGTCTCTGATGCTTGTGTGCTGTGTTCTGATCATGCTGAATCTCACCAGCACCTCTTCTTTGAGTGTTCTTTTTTTGCTTCTATTTGGTCCAGGTTCTGCGGCAGATTCATATCCTCTCCTCCGTCAGACATCCCTGCTGCTGTCTCGATGTGCTTGAGCTATAATGGTATCTATGCTTCGCTGGTCAGGATAATTTTGAAGCTTTTTCTTCAGGTCTTAGTGTATTCTCTTTGGCGTGAGCGTAATGGGCGTATATTCAGAGACCTCAATCACCACCCTTTAGGCTTCTTTAGGATGGTGGACAGGCAAATGCGAGATAGGTTGATGTCGCTGTCTCCAGGCCCTAATGATGCTCACTCTCTTCTAGAGCTTTATTTCTGGTTTGTTGTTCCATTTAGCTAATATTGTTCTCTTTCAGTTTTTACTTTATTTTCTTTCCTGTTCTTGTAATAAGTTGCTAATGCAACATGTAAAACTCAGAAAATGGTTATAAATTTTAACATTTAGACCAAAAAAAAAAAAACTACGTTTGATTTGTGAACGAGTTATTAACTGATTAAATATTTATTCATTAATGAAGTTATGTTTTCAACTTGATGTTCTTGACGTATGAGAGAAGATAATAATCTTCATGGCTGTGTTCAAAACCAAATGCGAGAACTGCCTTGCTGAGTTTAGAAAACCAACAGTGGGGTGCTTGTTTAAGATAGAGAGACTTACGTACACACTTGATTTATTTTTTGTTTTTTTTTTTTAAACCTGGAGGAAGCTGCTTATATTTATTCTTCTAAATCTCCATGTTATAAGGCATTATGAACATTCATTTGATGTATCTCCCACTATTGAGCTGCTGATACCGCAAGTAGAAATTGGATAGTATTCATCTTAGCAACCGGATCAGAAGTATCTTTATAATCATTGCCTTATTTTTGTCTATTTCCGAGAGCAACGAGGCGAGCTTTAGTACATTCAACTGTTCCATATTCATTATATTTAATTGTTGGTATATATCAATTTGCATCCAATATCTTTCTTACCTAGTGGTAGAGCTGTTACATCCCAAGTATGTTGTGTTTCTAAAACCCCGATCTATGATTTCATTGCACTTTTAAAACGTTGATTACGTACAGCTTCATTGTAGGTGGTAGGTACAGATTCTGTAGTAATAGTTGCAAGAAATGCCTGATTCTTTCGTAAAAATAGTGGTAGATAGATAGTTAGCAATATGATACATTGTCTTACCTGAAACCNGGTTTATAGTCTGAGCTGTATTTGTTACAGAATTCTTGAGAAGAATAGAAGGCCTCTTCATTTTTTTTACCTCGGCCAAGAACTTCTAATAACCCCTGAGAAGACATCTCGGCTGGAGTAGTATCAATTTCTGTAGGATCAATTGTAGTATCAAGTTTTGTAGACGGTGTAGAAGATGGAGAAGTACTATTTCTTGGTGGAGATGATTGTAGTACGGTCTGTTGCTCACCTGATGTTACATTTTAAAGTGATGAAGTTTGAGTACCCGATTTTGTGTTATCGAGTGGAAGAGATGGAGACGCAGCAACCGGTACGGAAGAGGGAGCTGGTGATATTGGTGTTAATTACTTATTGCTACATGAGTATTCATTTGCTCTTCTTTGGGGCCGTTTGGACTTGTTTAGAGTTATTGGAGGAAAACGTTCATTTCATACTTGATATATCGCTATATGTTCGATTCATATCCGACTTATGTCACCGTGCAAAAACATACCTGAACTTTCAAAAATTTCAAAATAACATACCTGAACTTTCAAAAATTTCAAAATAACATACCTGTTGTTTATCATTTTGGTAAAATTATACACCAGTCGCCACATTACCTGTCTCATCATCTAATTTTGATGACGTGGATAATATGTCAGCTAATGCTGACGAAGTTGCCACGTGTACAAATTTTTTTTTTGAAAAAATCAAACTAATTGTTTTATAAAAATAGTTTTTTGGAAAATGTAAAATTTATATATTTTTATATTTTGTAAAATTAAAAAAATTAATTAAATAAACAAATTTTAATCTAATATGAGAGATATATTCTTAAATCTTATATAATAAATTTACATCACAAATTCTTTACATACAGCATATGGGTACCTGTTGGGTTCATGTCAGGTTTTTTTGGATTTCGGTTCTATTTTTTAACACGTCCTAGGACTCATACTGGTATATTTGTAAGTATGGATCGGGATCGGATATAACACATTGGGTTCGGGTCGGTTTTGTATCACATACTAAAACCCATAAAGTAACCATATATCGTTTGGATTTTAGTTATATTGGATCGGTTCGGATAACCCGACGTAAAATCTAAAATTTAAAAGAAAATCATAAGAAATATATACTTATAAAGCAACACTAGCATTGAATTTGAATCATTACAACACATATATAACTCTTATAAGGATGGTATTGTGATAGGATCGACAAATTTACGAATATATCTATTATTATAAGATTAAAATTTTATTATTTAATTAGTTTATGTTGAATTTACTAAATAATATAAATTTTTACATTTTTACATTTAAAAAAAATATATTTTTACAAATCGACTATTTTGCTTTTTCAAAAAGAAATTTTTTTGTACATGTGGCATCTTCGTCAGCAAAATTAGCTAGCATAACATCTACGTCAGCAAAATTAGATAACATGCCAGATGTGACAATTGGTGTATGATTCTACGAAAAGATAAATAACATCTATGCTATTTGAAATTTTCGAAAGTTCATGTTTTTTCACAGTGACATAACTCGGATATTAAGTGAACATATGCATGGAATGATCGTTTTCCAAAGTTATTGGTGTTGCTTTCGTGTTTCTTTCTTCTTTTACAAGGAAGTTTCGTTTTGGGACACAAACTTTTTCCTAGGCATGTGTTTTCCATGGTAGCTTAACTAAAGCTAATTAAGAAAAAAATTGATAAAGACAACTCTGAAGATGAAGACCAACCGCTACGTTTGGAATAGGAACATCTAATCCCACCTTATTTCAAAAGAAGACTAGTTTATTATTGGCTAATGACAGTGTTTTCTAAAAAGAGTTGAACTAAAAGAAATCAAATGCGGACAAATGTTTATCTTTTAAGGTAAGATTAAATCTTCTAATTAGAACACTGATTATTCTATAGGGGCATAAAGATGAAAACATGGAATACTTGAAGAAAGATACAACACTGGAGTTACTGGTTGTGTAACACTTTAAAAAAAAATTTAACTAACAAAGCTGAAAGTTTTCTTCAGAAGCCAAAAGGAGACTTAGTCCTGCTTCCTCCTTCACCATATTGCTCGTTCCATTTTCTCAGCTCATTCATGGTCGTCGCATCGTATGCCACCGACGGGCTCACCTACACAACCACACATCATCCATACATATGGTGTCACAATCACATCTTTGCTAATGCTAACTCAAGATACAGATCGATGCAACTAGAATAATACCTTAGCTTTAGATTGAATGAAGTCATCCAAACTCAGCGGCCGTAGACAAGGGGACGCATCTGCTCCTTCACCCTGAGGAGACAAACAAGACAAAACATCAAGCAACAAAAAAACAAGCTTTGGAAGCGTTTGATGTTTGTACCTTTTGTTCTTCCTGTAAGAGTTCTTGAACAGGTCTGTAAGCAGCAGCAATGCATAGATTCTGAAATATAAAAACCACAAAAGAGAGAATGAATCAAGAAAGTACAAAGCACACACCACAAGCTGTGGGGTCTGGAAACGAATACTAACCTTCAAATCACTACCGGAGTAACCTTCGGTTTCCTTTGCGAGTTTCTCGAATTGGAAACCCGGTTCAAGATTTTCCAGAGTGAGAAATATTTTCAGTATCTTTAACCGGTTCTCTGCATCTGGTAAGTCCACATATATCCTACAGTTCACATGTATTAAACAATCTTTTTATTACATACAACCAAACTTCACAGAGGGAAATGAACACTCTAATCAGGTGTTTGTTTACCTTCTTGGTAGACGACGGATGACAGCATCATCAAGATCAAATGGACGGTTGGTGGCACCGAGGATGAGGATTCTTTGGCTGTCTTTCGACCTAAGCCCATCCCAAGCTGCCATGAACTCATTTCTCATTCTTCTGGTAGCTTCGTGCTCTGAAGAGCCACCACGAGCACCTAACAGACTGTCGATCTATTAAACATAAAAAAAGAAAGTATCCCATCAGTCGCATTCACTCATCATAAAAATGAAATTTAGACGCAACATTCTCACCTCATCGACAAATATAATAACAGGTGCTAGCTTGGCGGCATAGGAAAAGAGAGCCTTAGTGAGCTTCTCTGCATCTCCGAACCACTACGCCAAACAAGCAACACATAAAAAGGAAGAGTCAGATCCCACTAAAAAATTACCGTAGTGTCCCTAGGCTCTAAGCATAATCTTCAAGTCAGTTAATTCTTCTTCATAACCAACTGAAACATACATACAAACAGACACAGAACACTGTCCAGGTACCTTTGATGTAAGAGTTGAGCCAGTTATGCTAATGAAGTTTGCTCCAGCTTCTGTTGCAAGGGCCTTGGCAAGGAGCGTCTTACCCGTTCCAGGAGGACCGAAAAGCAATATTCCTTTACAGGGCTGCACCAAAAAAGCTCATGTCATCAGAACAGAAGTAACTAGCACATGGAAAGAAAAAACGATGCTATGTACCAAAGAGAATTGTAATACCCGCAAGAGATTCCCACGGGAGAAAAGCTCTGGCCTCCTCATGGGAAGAATAACCAACTCATTTAACGCCTTTTTCACGTTTTCAAGAGCACCAATGTCTTCAAACTTGACCCCTATTTCTCCAGGAGCAACCACAGCCGAGACGAAGTTTCGTTCATACTCATCCTTTGCAATATCCTGCGATAAACTCTTTCTTAACACTTACTTTTCAAGATCTATTTACAAGAGTCCAAGGGCAGGAGGAAACTACTAACCTTTAAGTTTTGTGAGGGCTGTAGGGAGTTATCTTCTAATTTTCTTAACCTCGCAATCGAAATCTCAAGGCTGGAAAAAAGGAAACAAAACCAGTGAGATAAAACAATAAAAAAAAAGTTATAGATTCACAGTATAAAGCCACAATCATGTATATACCTTTCCCGAGGCAGAGACAAGCGGCCTCCTTTAACTAATGGTTCTGGACAAGTGGATAAATAATGATTTCTTGCCCAGCCAATAACTTTCTCTGCTTCTACAAAAACAAAAAAAAACAACACAAGTGTTTAAACTCGGCATGTTTAAACTCGGCAGCTTAAAATGCAAAACAAATGATTCAACATGAGTTACTCACTTTGCTTTGTCAATATCACACCATCGGTGTTCACTTGGAATAAGTCTGTGCATAACAACTCATGTTCTTCAAGTACCTGGGAATCAAAACATTGAGAGATTAAACGATTAGTGAATTCATTACACGCTTGACTAAATTTCTCTCAATGAAATTAAAACTAAATCTAGGTACCTTAAGTAACTCATTTATATTGCTCCGAGATATCACAATTCTCCTATCTTCTCCCAGTTGTTTCTTGAACAGTCCAAGGGCATCTTCTTCCTACACCATAATTTTAAAAGGAAGCAATGAAATAAACTGTGATTCCTTAAGAGCTAGATAGGAATCCATCATACCTTTGGAGGATGTAGGCGCATAACATTAGTGAAAAGCTTGTATATCTCATTCTCCTCTGATCGTTTACTTCCTGCTAATCCCTCCGTTAGACGCTTCAACGGTAGAGGCTGCAACACACCACAGTGGATATCAAGAAGAGTATAACATTGCAATGGATGTCTATAAGTAAAAGCCGACCCACAAACTAAGCAAGAGGCATATCAAGGATAACGATACAGTCTCGCACGTTTTGCAAAATATAAAAATAACTTTACTAATTCGTAGCTGCCACTTAACGGGTATTCAAAATGTTATATAACTTGCAAGTTCTCATCAGATGATTTTCTTTGTCGGACTAAGATGACATAAGAAGAATAATCTCAGTAAACTCAAGCAAAGACAAGTGCACCATGGTAGAAAAAAAAAACTCAATTCTATTAGTAAACTGCTACTTTAATGTTTAGCTTACCAGTTTCGCAAACTGGCTAAAGTTTGGGAGCACCATCGTCTGTTTTCAATAAGAAAAAAAAAAAACTTGTTCAACAACTGACCAGGAACAAAGGCCGAACAATAACCATTGACGAGTGAGATATGTTGAAAGGCTTACAAATTTCTCTTTTTCTTTTGAGCCTGTTTCTATCTTGTTCTGCCCACATATCATAACAATCGGACCAGATAATTTATCAAACATCTCCTGAACTTTGTCTACAAATTCCTTTCGTCTTGCTTTAGGCACAGCTCTGGACAACCACTGAGAGAAGTCTGGAAAATAGACTATAAGTGGTTGATTGGATCCCAAAACCTACAAAGACACGAAAACAGTGGATTAATACTTATCACCACATCAATAAATATAAAGACAGTCCAACGTTATGGTCCTAGATTGCAGGCATCTACTCACTCAAGTTTTTTGAAAACAGTTCGTAAGTTTCAACGTTATGGTCCTAAACTTGGTCAGAGTTATCACAACACACCAGAGAAAATTAAAGCAACTGGCAAAATGAAGCATAGCTTCTTGCTGAATACATATATGAAGCACAGCCTCTTGCTGTATATATATATATATACAAAAATCCAATCAAACTACAATAAAAGTTCTGGCACTTGCTCTACTGTTGGAGAGATCTTCTTCTAATACATGAAAATTATGCATGTACATGTATAGCTAAAAGTTCCAGCCTGAAACTAACACATGAGTAAAGCTATCAAGCAAAGTGAATGTACTTCCACATATACCTCATTTAACGCCTCCATAGCAATGTAGCCATCAACTGCTTGCATATCCATGTCGAGTTTGAGCTCTTTAGCTGCGTAGAGAAAAATATATTACTTAATTACATTAAAAATGATGTCAGCCATTACATAGTGAGTGATCCTCTAGATTCACATATCAGCCTATAGGAATATTGTGAAGCAATTATACCATCTACCCAGTGGATAGGTAACGTTTGGGGCTGTTCTGCTGGCTTTTCCTCACTTCCCTCTGATGTTTTATTGTCGCCAGAGTCAAATATGACCGCTACACGGTTCCCACTCACTTCATATACCTCTCCACGTTGTCCCTTGGACAACGGCCTGCAAGAATTTAAACTCTGGTTTAAGACAAAACTTATGGCGTCTTTGAATTTTCTCAGAACTCTTCGAGGTCACTATATGTTGCAAAGGAGTTCACAGAGAATAGAATGCACGTTTTGCAGGCAGGTAAAATTACAAAAACCACAGATAGCATACAGCCAAAAAAAAATCCATTCACCAATTGACAGAGATAATGGTAACTGGGAGACTTGTGAATGGCATCTGAGAAGAATCATTTCTAGAGAAACTATGATGCAGAAAGGAACTAACGGCCACATCAAAAGGCAATCATCCTAACAGAAGTTTGCCTCACTTCCAATGTTACATGTGAATTATTCAAACCAAAGCCCCAATGAGTCTGAAAGGCAAATCCAACTCACTTGGAACAATCATAATTAGCGTTTGGTTGTTAACAAGAAAGTAACTGTCAACAATACTAGGCAGACTAGGAAGCATCGACTTAAATATTGTCAGACCAATGTAACATAGCAGATATTTATGCGCCTGACACTACAAGATGATAGGCCATAGTCCCCAAACCTTTTTCATAGAGCAAAAAAATCCACTACCAGTCCAGTTGTCAACATCTTCACAAGCTTAAACCACTAGACAGGGAAAATGACAAAGCATAACATCATAAAGAAACAGACAAAATCTACAAAAGAATCAACTCCAAAAGACAGAGTATTGATGTAACGAAATTATCAACTAGACATGTGCTACATCTCTGATCAGTTGTCAGAAACTTAAGAAATTCAAGATTTGAAGTAAACTCAAATATGAAAAAAAGACCAATCCTGCATCAAGTTCACTCTCTAGGCACCCAATGGTGTTTCCATCCTAGAGCAAGAAATACATCACAAAAAGAGACCTGGAAGACGAAAGATAAAACCTAGAAATAGAAGACATTTATCTTTTTTATATTTACACTAGATGACTTACCAACCCACCTGCCAGGAATAACGGTAAAAGCACTTTTTTGACCATCAGATGTAGAAATCTTCCCCAATACGACCCTGTGATCCATTTACAAGCCAACACAAAATAAGGATGCAATCGTAATTACAAGCTTTGGTTACTAGAAGATGTTTCTAGCATCGGTAACACATCAACCAGCTCCAAACCACTGGTTATAAGATCCAGATTTACAGGGTGAAGGCTTACGTATTCTATAGACTACAAAAATACATTTCAAATAAAAGTACATAAACAAGTATAGAAACTTGATATGTATTTTAGACGACTATACATATCAGAGGAATTAAACTGAAAACCCTTTTTTATCCAATCAAATGTAAATTAAATTACATGGACATGGGAAAAAGGAAATAAACACAAGAAACAGAGATGCGCCAATTTTGTAGAACGGCACCATCGAGCATCAACATGGAAAATTACAAGTAGCTACATATTACTTTCCACTATATACGCAACTGACAAAATACGAATGGAGTACAGAGCTAATCATTGCTCAGTCCTGAGGAGGTGAGTTAATAATTTCAAAGCTGTACAATGCAGGATAGTTCTAAAGCAAGTAAAACATCAAACAAACTCAATGATTAGAACATGAAAGAAAGACGGCATGTATTACTTATAGCTGAAAGGGGGTGTTACAGATCACTAGAGAAACAAATTTCATGAAGTAACATGCCAGGGTGGGGTGCAAGCACTAGAAGAAACCACGCTACAAAAGAAAATTTATAAAATTAAAACAGATCAAATTGTTTCTCCAACATTATGCAAAAGCTAAACATCTATTTTGTGTTCTGCCATATCTATCGCCATAACAAGTATTATATAAAAAATCTTCTAATGAACCACACGGTCCAGTAGAGCCATATCCACAAATTGAAATATTTAAGCACAAGTAAAGAGAAATAGTTTCCCGCAGAAGTGAATCAGTATATTACCTACGCTTTGCTTCGTCCTTCTTAGCCGACCCAACATACCTAACTTGATCTCCTGCAAACATGTTAAAAATTTCAGAAATGAAAGTGGTAAAGCCAAAAGCCAATGAGAGAACAAAGAAAATCTAATTAGATACAAAGAAACGTTACTAAAACACGCCAGGCCCATTCAGGAAATGGATACACTAAGAACATCTAGAGCTTCTACAACGATGAAGGTACATCAAAGACCCTTGACAGTGATAACCAAACACCATTTAATGCAAATGCGGCAGGTGAACGTGCTGAGAGTTAGCTACCTTTCTTAAGAGGCCGCTTGGCTTTATCACTATGATCAACAGCTATAGCTTTAGGCACCTCAGAAGAGCCAAGCAACTGTCCAGACATTCTCTGCCAAATGTTTAATACAAACATTGGAAAATGTATATGATAAGGTAAACGATATGAGTCTCACATTAGTAGATCATACCTTCTCTATATCCTCTATGTCAGCTCCAAGTTTCTTGAGAACTTCTTTAGAAATCTCTAGATACCTTTCTTCATCGTCACTTCCTTCTACTTTCGCCTCACTGCTACCTTCCTCGTCATTGTTTGCATCCGTTTCTTCCTCAGCTTCCGATTCTGCAGTCTCATCATCTGACTCCGCAGCCTCATCATCCGATTCAGACTCTTCATTGTAGTCATCAGCAAAATCCTGACCAGAACCAAAAGAAAAATCACGCTAAAACATTCATAAAAGGTTCCAAAGCCATAGCAAAATAAACATCAGGAAAACTCACGTAAGGAGCAAGAACGCTGCTGTCAAGAATCAACAGAGGAACTTTTGAGTCTCTAGCAAGTGCTCGTACCAGCCTCTCACGGTACAGCTCAGTGCCTGTACTAAACAAAATCATTATCCATACTTTGATATAACAAACAGCAAAGACAATCAAATAGTGCTCGAACCTGGAACACTCTGGAGCAATATCCTCCCACTAGAAGAACCTAAACGAGCACCATACGTGGACGCCACGTTTCTTTGTTTTATATGTGAGCTAAGACACTCTACTAGAGTGTCCTTTGTGTGCTCGCTGGTGAAAAAGAAAACAGTTAATATTAGCAAAAAAAAAAATGAGAAAAAAAATAATAAGATAACAAAAGATTGGTTAATTACTGGAGGTAGTAAGGAAAGGACTCAAAGGAGAGCTGAATAGTTTCCCAAGGCTGAATCCTCCGCGAGAACTCATTCTTCAACCTCTCTCGTTTATTAAGGAAAGGTGATTCCTTTTTGCTCTCGCTTGCAAGCTTCTCGTTGTTGAGCCAATCTATTTGGTCTTGCTTTCCAAGCTGAGCGTGAGAGTCAAAACGGTTAACTCCTCCAAGAACGCTCTTCTCTTTCCCAGTCTTTTCTTTACTCAGGTTATCCTCACCAGCACCATCGCCTTCAGAGCTAAACCGACGAAACTGGCTATTTTGAGAGAGGCTCAAAGAGTTTCCAGAGGCAATAGGGAAGCAAGACGGGTGCTTTCTTGTGAAATGGTTTGTTAGTGGATTTGTTAATCTATAAGATGGTGAACCGGTGAAGTCACGAGTCGGTGGTCTAGCTAAGCATTTGTCTTGCTTCAATACAAAACAACTTAGTCTCTGGTTCCTTCTTATCAATCTTGAATACATCGTTAGCTACTTTCCTCAGTTCCAAGTATCACTGCAAACCAAAAAGAGAGAGAGTCTTTCATTTAATCGAATGCAAAAAAAAACAAAAAAAGAGCAATTCTTTCTAATTCGTGAAAACACTTTCCGAAAAGGCCCAAATCTCGAAAGTTTCCAATGTAATACGAAAACTTTAACTTGGTTAAGGCACAAACTAGTGTCTCCTCATGTGTTCGTACCTGTCTTGGAATAATAGAGATATTGACAAAAATCGATTTTATGCTCATTCCAGCTTTAATAGATTGTAATCAGGGTTGGAGGAAGAGGATGTGCGGCGATAGTTGGAGAGAACCAGAGACGAATTCGCTAGAGAGAGAGAGAGAGACCGAACTTGTTAGGTTCCGGAACTGAGTTTCCGACCGTGTTAAATAATATATTCTTTTTGCCATTTCCTTTCTTTCATTTTCATATGGGCTTCAGAAAATAGGCCCATTTAAGGCCTACCAAGGTTAGTCTCATTGATTAATTTACTCCGCCTATCATCCCCTTACATAGACCCTTTGTGCTTGGATGTGCTTCCTAACCTTATAACTATAGTTTAAAGATACTTTTCCTTCATTTGGATCTTTGCAGAAACGTTTGTGTCCTTAGGATTGAAGTTTTTACCGTAATATAAGAAGCGTCTTTTAGCTTTTAGCTAAGAAAAATTAAGAAACGTCTCTTAAATAAGAGATATAAGAAGACATGATTAATCAATGTCTCTTAGGGAGGTCTCTTAACAAATATAAGAGACGTTTCTTAGCTTTTAACTAAAAAAAACTAAGAGACGTCTCTTATATCTCTTATTTAGGAGACGTATCTTATCTTTTTTTTTGTTAAAAGTTAAGAGACGTCTCTTATATTTGCTAAAAGACTCTGCCTAAAAGACATGCATTAATTATGGTCTTAGTTAAAAGCTAAGAAACGTTTATTATATGACTCTAAGAACAACGTCCTAAGAAACTCACATTAATCATGCTCTTAGTAATTAGGGTTGGAAAAATAAACCGACTTCGAAAACCCGAACCGAACCCAGTCCAATAAAAGTAGATAGAATTGAATTCGACATAACTACCGAATGCGACTTGTTTTATGGTAGTTCTGGTTATTGATTTTATCCAAATCAAACCCAAACTGAATAAATATTTGAAAATTTGGAATCTTAAACTTTATTGACTACCTAAAATAAATATATATTACATGAATAATTAACTCAAATGTTTAGTTTAATATCTTTGGTATATGGTGATCTTCCTTCTTTATGGTAGTTTAGATTATATGTTTGTACATAGTTTGTGAGTTGTATTCTCTAATTTCATTATGTTTACTCTCTAATTTCACTTAATTAAAAAGAATCGTGACAAGAACATTTCTCATTTTATTTTTATTTTTGGTCTTGGTTTTACTCGATTTTTATTTAGTTTTCGAGTTTAACTAAGTACAGAATAATATTATAGAACAAACCCGATTAAGACTCGAAAGCCAAAATTAGGGTTCAACAGGTTTTCGAAATATTACTAAACCCGAACCGAACCTGATTAAACTCTAACCAAATGAGATATATCATATTCGACTGGGGCTAAATTTATAGACCTGAAATACGAACCCCGATTGATCCCCCATTAAGGGCCCACTAACGGCCCATTTATGTATTTACAGTTTTCTCGAGGAATTATGCGAACAACAATAAAGTGAAAAAATCGAGTCAGTCCCGACAACAAGTTTATCAGAGAAGTTCAATGGCAGCGACTCAATCTCACTTCTTGACCAACCTGAGAATCTCCTCCCAACGGTTCTTTTATCATTCATTACCCTTATGTTCCTTTTCTTCTCTTGTTTTGCTCTATTGTGAAGTTTTCTCCTCTCAGAGCGGATGCTCGTGTTTCGTCTTCTTCTTGTGAGATGGTTACTCGGACGAATCGGCCATGGGCTTTGCCATGTTCCTTGAAAGTTGACACCTTTCAGTTCCAAAGAACAACGAGAAGAGGATCTCCATGTTTGGCGAGGTTCGAGGATGGCGAGTTGCTCAGAAGTGGGATTGGTGATGCTGATGGGATTATAATCGTCGACCACGGTTCTCGTCGCCGCGAATCTAATCTCATGCTCGGTGAGGTTTCGCTTCTTAATCTTATGCTTTGTTGGTTGTTAATTGTCTCATTACAGTATGTAATTAATTAATTGTCTTGAGAGTTTCAGAGGAGTTTGTACGTCATCATCATGAACGCCTTCGTCAATGTTTAAGAACCTCTTTCTTGTAGACCAAGCAATATCTATTTATGGAAAAGAGGAGGGAGGCATGTCACTCTCTGATTAATCAATCAATCTCAATGTTCTTTCTTTTTCTATCCAAATCATATCATTCATTCTTGAGTTAGCATGATGTTTTCTCGAGATGTTAAGGTTCCATCAGTTGATGCGCATTTGTAGAATCGAGAAACTTAACCGATGCAATCTCAACATGTCCTTTTTACTTTTTAATGTTTTTTTTTTTTTTTTTTATCATCTCATGTTCCTTTAGAATGCAGACTCCTTTTCTGATTTTTTATTTTCCTGATTTAATTTACTTGTTTGAACCACTAAAGTTGCATTCTTATTTATTTGCTACAGTCTGGTTGTCTTCTTATTATTTCTGTAGTTGTCTGGTTATGTTTTAGACTTAGCTCAATATGCTTGTATCCATAACTTGGACATTCTTTTTGGTCCTACTTTCTATATTCTGATTTTCAATTTACACTATCATCTCACTTTAGAATGCAGTATGAAATGAAAATTTTCAGTTTAAGTTCACTCCATTTCTGATAGCTTACCTGATTGAAGTCACTTGTTTGAACCACTAGAGTTGCATTCTTATGAAATTGATACAGTCTGATGATCTTCTTCTTCTTCTTCTTTTTTTTTTTTTTTTTTGTATAGTTTCTTGGTTATGTTTTAGACTTAGCTTAATATGACAACTTAGACTTTCGTTTTGGTTCTACTTTCTATATCTGATGTTCGCTTTGCTCTAGGAATTGGCTGAGCCATCTATAAAAAGTGCATTCAGTTTGTGTGTACAACAAGGAGCGAAACGTGTTGTTGTTAGCCCGTTTTTTCTGTTTCCTGGAAGACATTGGCATCAGGTATGTCCTTATTACTTCCAATTTGTATGTTTATTCGAACTGTTAGTTGGTCTACTTACTGGGGATTTTTTGGAGAATTGTACACTAATGACCTTGTGGGATTATCGCTCTCGTTTGATTAAAGGACATTCCTGCTTTGACGGCTGATGCTGCGAAGGAGTTCTCTGACATCTCATACCTCATTACTGCACCTCTCGGCCTCCACAATCTCCTCATTGTAAGAACTAACTCATGTTTTTTTCCCCAATCTTGCTACTTCAAACGTGTGAGCACTTCAAGCTGATATGTTCTCTTTTGGCTACTGAACTTTAAGTAATCTGCTTATGGTTCTTTCTGCAGGACGTTGTGAACGACAGAATCCAACATTGTCTGAGTCATGTTGAAGGTGATGCAGACGAATGTCTCGTTTGTGCTGGAACAAACAAGTGCAAGCTCTACAATAGTTCTTAGGCTCAAAATGTAAGAACTTTTTTTGTATATCTTCTGGTTTTCTCTAACCTTTCGGATGAGGAAAACAAAAATAAACAGGCTTGTTGTATTGTCCATACTCATCAGTTATTATTACACGTTGTAGTTCCACACCAATTGAAAAAAAACAATCATAATAAGAGTTAGCTGTTGAGTGTAATCTATATCATTCCTACCAGCAAATTAAGAAAGCAAAATCTGGTGTTTTGCATATCAGCCACAGTTCATCGTTATATAAAAATAAGATTCTCTATGCATTCCCTGGCCTCTTTATTTAATTGGTTCTCATGAATTGTACTTGTTTTTTTCTGAGTAAGCTCGTTTGTTTAAACATGCGGCAGAGAGCTCCAGTTTTATTACTGTAGCATCTGCAATTGAAATGTATGGTTGTAGGAGACGAGAAGACTTTTGAAAGTCTCCCACCAAAGTGATGGATGAATATGTGGATGTGATGGGTCATGGGCCATCACAAAAGAAACATTTCAAGAAGTGGTTTGGTAGCTGTACCCGAGACTTATGTTCACATGGTGCAAAGAGTTGAAAATCTGAAAGGGACAAATAGTCTAGAAATTGAATCTTTTTTCCATAATAGTTAAATGTTGACTTTTATAGTGTAGGGAGTAGAGACTTGGGAGAGGTAGAGACTGGGAGAGTTGTGAATCAAGAAACAGGCAAATGGCAGAAGCTATTGTTTCCGTGACAGTGCAGAAGCTAGGGGAGTTTCTCCTTGAAGAACCGTTGTTCTTGTTTGGTATAAGTGACCAGGTGAAGCAGCTTCAAGACGAACTGAAGCGTTTGAGGTGCTTCTTGAAAGATGCAGATGAGAAGCAGCGTAAAAGCGAGAGAGTGCGGAATTGGATTGCAGAGATTAGAGAAGCTGCTTATGATGCAGAAGATCTCCTCGAAGCATTTTTCCTCAAGGCGGAATCAAAGAAAGGAAAAGGGATCAAAAAGGTGTGTAGGAGGCTTGCTTGCATCATGAACGAGGCAGTTTCGCTTCATAGTGTTGGCTCAGAGATTAGAGAGATCACCACCAGGCTTACCAAGATAGCAGCAAGCATGAAAGACTATGGTATAAAAGAAGCTATGGACGGAGAAAGATTGAGTTTGTTTGATAGTTTAAGAGAGCAGAGGCAGTCATTTTCATATGCTGATGAGCACAATCTTGTTGGGTTAGAGCAGAGTCTTGAGAAGTTAGTGAATGATTTAGTTTCCGGTGGTGAGAAACTAAGGGTCATGTCCATTTGTGGAATGGGTGGTTTGGGGAAGACAACTCTAGCCAAACAGGTTTTCCATCATAGTATAGTGAGGCGTCATTTCGATAGGTTTGCATGGGTTTATGTTTCTCAAGAGTTTAGACGGAGGCATGTTTGGCAAGAGATTCTTTTGAGCCTTAGCTATAAAGATGAGAATCAAAGAATACTCGGCTTGAGAGATGAACAGCTTGGAGAGGAGTTGCATAGGTTCTTGAAAAGGACTAAATGTCTCATTGTGCTTGATGATATATGGGGCACTGATGCTTGGGATGGTCTGAAACACGTCTTTCCACATGAAACAGGTAACTTTCTAATGATCAAATGCGACTCAGTGCTCTATGATTCTTGTTATTTCACAGTATGATGAAGTACAAGTCCTGTTCACAACACTGCAGGAAGCAACATAATACTCACCACAAGGAACAAAGAGGTTGCTTTGTATGCTGATCCGAGAGGTGTACTCCATGAGCCGAGATTGCTAACACATGAAGAGAGTTGGGAGCTGTTGGAGAAAATTTCATTACAGGGACGAGATAATTTAGGTAATACAACAGCTCTATTTCAACTTTGCATTCGAGTTTACCATATTTTACAATATTCAAATCTTAAAAGCTCTATAAATTAATATTTTATAAATTAATAAACACCATAATGTAATCATTATTTTCTAATTGGGCTATAGCAAAATATGACACGATTCAACAAGATAATAGTTTTTTTGAAAAACTTATGTAAATATATGATCTTATTATAACAATAAATTAATAGTTAATAAATAATATATATGGTCTTAATAGTTAATATAACAATAAATTAATACAATATATATATTGTTTATATAAGTATAAATCAAATACTATATTGTTTGTTTTTATTTATAGTGAGTCCATCTTTATCTTTTCCAAACAATTCAAATATTTTGATGTTATTTTGTAATATAACATCTAAAATGCATCTAAAATTAATGTATATGTAGATTATATACACAAAATGATTTAATAAAACGATATGAAATTTGTATTTGTAAAAGTTAATCAATATATACCATACAATCAATTATTGTTATAAAGATATGAATCTAAAAAAAAGCCATTTCTATAAATTAATAATTCTATAAATAAGAAAAATATTGTAATTTTAAGATTATTAATTTATAGAGCTTTTACTGTATTTACCATTTTTTAGAGCCAATGTTGGTCAAGAAACTGGAGGAGATTGGGAAACAGATGGCCATAAGGTGTGGAGGTTTACCTCTAGCTATAACAGTTCTAGGAGGACTTTTGGCGATGAAAAACACATTGAACCAATGGCAGAGAGTGCAAGAGAACATCACACCATATGTTTCAAATGGAGGAAGTAGCAATGGAAGTAAGAGTATGATGGTTGCAGATGTTTTGTCCTTGAGTTATGAGGACTTGCCTCCCCATTTAAAGCAGTGTTTCCTATACTTTGCTCACTATCCTGAAGATTTTGAGGTTCATGTGGGAACATTGGTTAGTTACTGGATCGCAGAGGGACTAGTTATGCCTGTGGAAGCTGGGATGACAGTAGAGGATATAGGGCAAGATTACCTTGAAGAGTTGGTAAAGAGAAGCATAGTGATGGTTGGGAAAAGAGACATTGTAACCTCGGAAGTGATGACATGCCGTATGCATGATCTAATGCGGGAGGTGTGTTTACAGAAAGCAGAACAAGAGAGCTTTGTGCAAGTTGTTGATTCAAGGCAACAACAGGACGAAGCTGAAGCTTTCCCGTCTCTTTTGACCAATACATCTCGCAGAGTCTCTGTACAAGTGCATGTTGGTGCGGAGGAACACCGGATCGAGAGACTTTACATGAATCCTCAGTGTAGATCTCTTGTGTATTTGATGAAAAATCAAGGAAGTCAATGGACACTTCTGGGGAAGATCTCCTTGAGAAAGATGAAACTCCTTAGAGTTTTAGATCTTGAGGGAGCTCAGATCAAAGGAGGGAAGTTGCCAGATGATGTAGGAGATCTCATCCATTTGAGGAACTTGAGTTTGAGGTTGACAAATGTGAAGGAACTAACATCATGTATTGGAAACTTAACGTTGATGATCACTCTAGACTTGTTCGTGAAAGGGAGACTGTATATTCCAGATGTGATATGGAAGCTAAAGCGGCTGAGACATCTGTGCATGCCTTCAGAGCTTGATCCAAGAACGAAGCTGAACTTGAGTACTCTAAGGAACCTGCAACAGCTCTGGGACTTCCCTGTTGGTCAATGCAATCCAAGGGATCTTTTAGCGATGACGAGTCTTAGAAGATTGTCTATCAATCTTTCTTCTCAGAACACAGACTTTGAGGTTGTGTCTTCTTTGAGTAGAGTCTTGAAACGTCTCCGTGGCTTGACGATTAACGTTCCCTGCGAACCTATGCCTCCTCCACCAGTTGATGTAACACAGCTGGTTTCTGCTTTTGCTGATCTCTCTGAGCTGGAACTGTTCCTTAAGCTAGAAAAGCTCCCTGGGGAACAGAGTTTCTCCTCTGATCTCGGTGCCTTGCGGTTGTGGCAATGCGGGTTAGTGGATGACCCGTTTTTGGTTCTGGAGAAGCTTCCAAACTTGAAGATTCTTCAGCTGTTTGAAGGATCATTTGTTGGTAGTGAACTTCATTGTTCTGTAAATGGTTTCCCTCAGCTGCATTCTTTGACGTTGTCACAGCTTGAGAATCTAGAAGAGTGGGTTGTAGAAGACGGTGCTATGATGCGTCTTGTTTCTTTGGAGCTGAAGTGTTGTAAGAAATTGAAGTCGGTTCCTGAAGGAACGAGGTTCTTGAAGAATCTACAAGAAGTGGAGATTGGGAACATGACAAAAGCATTCAAAGACAAGCTGGCGTCTGGTGGTGAAGACTTCTACAAGATTCAACATGTGCCTTGTGTTGTTTTTGAGTATTGTGACCTTTAAGAATTTGGATGTTATGATCTTGGTAAAGTTTGCCACTTTTAGGTGGAAAATTGGCAAAAACCTGCTAAACTATAGCCAGTGCCGAACGTTTTCAGGGGCCTAAGGCAATTTTTTTTCTTTTGACAATATTTAAGGCAAAAAAAATTTTGATGATCTCTTCGTATAAGATTTCGGTATGTTCACAGAAAATTAAAATGGTAGATATAGTGACTATGTTTATAATTGAAATCTAAAAAGAGAATCCAAACTAAAATCTAGAAAAAAAAAGATATATACAATCAAACTCTTTATGTAAACATATATAACACTAACTAATGCATTTTATATATAAAATGGGGTCCTAAATATTAACTAAAAATTATGGGGCCTAAAGCCATTGTCTTTTTCGACAAGGGGTAAGCACGGCTCTGACTATAGCAAAAATTTCTTACGGTATAAATAAATAGTTAAATAATATTATAAGAAACTGAAACTGTTCTGATCTTTTTCATGTAGCAGCACAGCTGTTTTTTTTTTTTTTTGCATTTGCATTTGCTAATAATCTTTGTGAGCAAGAAACTGTTCCTGAACCTAGGGAAGAAGCTCCCGGGAGAACCGAGTTTCGACTTTGTTTCTATGGAGTCAAAAGTGTTGTAAGAAACTGAAGTCGGTTCCTGAGAAATCTACAAGAAGTGGAGAGTAGAAGAAACATGACAAAAGGCTTTCAAAGACAAGCTTGGTTTCATGTGGTGAAGATTTCTACAAGTTTAAACATGTGCCTTGTGTTGTTTCTGAGTACTGTGGTCTTTAAGGACCCAACATCTAATACTTGGGATGTACAGCATAGTGGCATCCTCTATTACAAGAATACTGCCCATAGTTGATGTCCGCTGTTTTGTGACAAACTCCACAAGAAAATTCATGATCGGAAGGAACAAGGGAGGAAGTGTGAGAGTGACGGTGTGGGTGACGGGTGAGCTTAATGACACGAGGTAAGTAGATACACATACTATGAACCATGAAGTTACAAAGCAGACAGAGAGTAAACATAATCCATGATAGCGGAAAGAGAGAAGCCACAAGCATCACAAGGCAAAGGGAAATCTTCTATGAAATGGGTAGGGATGTTAACTAAAGGGTGGTCTCAACCCTCTTTTGTTTATTATAAACTCAGCCATATTTTAACACAACCATATTTTAACCCTATTATAATCAAGGATTAGGGCTGGTACCAGGGTTAACTCATTTAATTGAAAAAAATATTTCATTTATTTTTGTTCTAAAATTTTAAAGATAAAACTAGAAAAATTAAAATATGATATGATTCTTTCCGCCAATTTGTTGAGCATCAAAATCAAAAGTTTTCCTCCCAAAATCGTAAAATCGAGTTTTCGCTCCACAACTAAGAATAAAGTTTTTCCGTCAAAAAACAAAAATTGTGTTTTTTTCCGCCAAAACCTAATTTGAGTTTTTCCACCAAAACCACAAAATCAAGTTTTCCCGCAAAAACCGTAAAATCGAGTTTTCCTGTCAAAACCGGCAAATCGAGTTTT
>NC_027750.1:62202276-62206301 GCF_000695525.1 Brassica oleracea var. oleracea
TTTCCCCGCCAAAACTACAAAATCGCGTTTTCCCGCCGAAACATCAAAAACGAGTTTTCCGCCGAAACCGGCAAATCGGGTTTTCCCGCCCAAACCGCAAAATCGAGTTTTCCCGCCGAAACCGCAAAATCGAGTTTTTCCGCCAAAACCGCAAAATCGAGTTTTTCCGCCGAAACCGCAAAATCGATTTTGATTTTTTGGCGGGAAAACTCGATTTTGAAGTTTTGACGAAAAACTCGATTTTGCGTTTTTGGAGAGAAAACTCGATTTTGTTGTTTTAGTTGAAAACTCGATTTTGCGGTTTCGACGGAAAATTTCGCTGTTTAGTTTTTGGCGAGAAAACTCGACTCTAAGTTTTTTTTGGTGAAAAACATTATTAAATATTGTATAATAGTTGTGTGAATCAAAATAAAAGTGTTAGAATTTAAATTCTGATCCTATTAGGGCCAACCCTGTTTAAATTCTATTTAAAAAATGAGGGTTAAGGTTACAAATGGGTTTCCAGGGTTAGGGACAGGTTGAGCCCATAGTAACATCCCTAGAAATGGGGTAAGGGTGTGGTCATGGATTTTTGGTTTTCAATAGTGAGAGGTGGTGGGTGAGTCCTTTGCGTAGTAAGAGTGTAAGCTGAAATTGCATAAAGAACAATGATAGTACATTTTGCTGCAGCCTTTACCGACAAGATTTGCATCTTTTGTTGTTTTCGTCTGAAGAACCATAGTACACTTCATCTTCATGTGTACAGTTGTGTACTTCTGACCCGGATGATGAATAATAAATTGGAATAAGGGGTACATCAGAGCTACAAAAGTTAGGATCTAAGAAGGTGATGGTGAGAGGGTGGAGTAGATGAAAAGAGTGTCTGATTTCTGGAGGTTCTCTTCTCTTTGGAATGATGAACTATGAAGCAAATGAATGATCAAGTTTATCTTTGCTTTATCAGACTCCTTTTATTAAAGTGAACCGGCTTTATATGTATGCATTTTCTTTTTAGTCAGCTAGTATGAGACAACTTGCTTTGCTATTCTCTAAAGCTTTAAACTGGGGTCAGTTGCTTCCACTTGTGTTAAAACCGTTAACAACATTGTCAGCGATATCATCATTCATACCTGGATAAATATATAAATGATGAGTTCAACAACATGTATAACCAACCACCAATAATCAGATGAGTTCAACAACATGCATAACCACCAATTCTGCTAACTTTGACTGAAGTAATCACCACAATAACTAGATATTAAAATGAGTATAGCGGTATACAATGATATCAAATGAGTGGTGGTGGTTCTGCCCACACAGATTGATGTAATTTCCAGACAAATCAGTTGAGTTTCATTGATGCAAATGATGCAGCCAGATCCAAAGCTGCCTTCACTTGAGAAGCATCCGTTCCCTGAACCCCCCCAAAAAAAAGCATGCTCAAGAACTAGATTAACATCCATTAGCACATGATCTCCAAACCCAGACACATACCTGTCCAGATGCGAGACCGCTCTTCCCTTTTCCGCATCTCCCTTTTAAAGGACCCAATGCAGTTGTCAGCCACTCAGTGACATCTAATTGCTTGAACTCGTCAGATTTGTCAGGAACTCCTGCACACACAACCGCCTTGTTGGTCGTTTCATCTGTGCTAAACACCATTATCGACATTCCCTGCAAGATGATTCACCAGCAAACCCTTTATTCAACTTTCTTAACTGACTAGTTACTAGAAGTCATGCGTTAAGGAAATGGAGATTTACCTTCTTTTCCATGACTTTCGAAACAGCTTCTCGCACGGCTGCTGCATCAAGACCTACATCAAGCTGAATAATGCAGAATGTCTTTCCATCTGATGGCGGCAGACTCTGCTGCCTCTGTGGCTAATTTGTGAAGGTATGAGAGAGAAGAGAGGGGATATAACCTTTTCCAGTGCATGCCCCTCTGCTTTGGATGCATCCTCCACTTCTTTTTCAAGTGAGGACGCCTCATTCAATGCATCAAAAGCACATTCAGTAGTCACAGCAGTTACCCTACGAATACCTTTAGCAATTCCCTCCTCGGATAGAAGAGTAAAAGCTTTGGCTTCACGGGTGTTTGTAATGTGGGTTCCTGCAATTTTCAAAATAATACAATACTCAATAATCCATTCAGAAAAATAATTTTCAAGTCCAAATAGTTATGGCCCATGGAAACCAACCTCCACAAAACTCAGAAGAAAGCGAAGACCATTCATCGTTTTTAGGATCAGCCAAGAGGTCCTCGACCTGTCTGCCAATTGATACCACTCTTACAGGATCAGGGTAGACCTAAATAGAATAAGAGAGAACGCTTTAACAATTCATATAAACCAAACTAAAAACGCAATGTCCGAGAACTGGTGTACATCTTACTTCTCCAAACACTGCTCTATAAGACCTTTGATTCCTTGATCTGTTTATTGACGATGGATTCAATCTTTCTCAAATCCTCAGGATCAACCGGTTTGCCTACTCAAAATTATGAAACCCATTTGACAATTAAAAAAGAGCATCCATATCAAAATGGAAATGATTTATTGAAGAATGTACCGTGGGAAAAATCTAACCGCAGTTTTTCAGGAAGAACTATTGACCCCTTCTGATCAATATGATCTCCGAGCACTCCCTGAATCAACCAACGCACATGAATGTTTTGAGACCAATAAAAAAAGAGCAAACTACCGTTTATTCAGCTACAACTATAGAAAAACGATACCTTCAGGGCAAAATTCAACATATGTGTACAAGTATGATTTGGAGCAATGTGTTTACGTCTCTCATAGTCAACCTACACACATGAATAACGGATACGGAAACAATTTAGGTGGTACCAAATACGCTGAATGAGACAAACACTGTAGGATGCAGAGCGATACCTTGCAAGTCACTTTATCCCCAACTGACACCTCTCCAGTTTCTTTAGAGAGATAGCCAATATGAAGAACAAAACCTCCAAATATTTGGACATTGCATACGTTGAATGTACCAAACGAGCCTTCAATAAGTCCCGTGTCAAAAATCTATTGCCAAAGCAAAATGTTAGGGGCACTGAATTTATACAATATAGGGAGTGTATCCAAAGCTATAGACCTTATGGAGGGTAGTTTCAAAACCGAAAATAACTATATCATGTTGTATGCCAACCTTATGGAGGGTAGTTTCAAAACCGAAAATAACTATATCATGTTATATGCCAACCCATACGTAAAATCAAACTATGCAACTCTGATATGATAGTGTTATTGTATAAGGTCTACATATCGAAGATGAACATAATGAAGACTGCAGTTTCATGCCACCAGTCATATGATCAGAAATTAAACAATTAGCACACTAAATTATATATCAAATATAATGGATTACCTGACCACCCTGCTCAGCATAGAAACTTGTAGACTCCAATACTATTCCCACGTTATCGCCAGCAGCTGAACTTTCCAGGAAAGCAGAGCCCGTGTAGATCGCCTTTACTTCACTCTTGTGACAAAATGGGGCAGGATCATTGCTCAATAAAAGCTTACTTTAAGAAAACTTCAGTTACCACTCTATGCCCTAACTTCTTTCTTTTCACGTCAACATAAGAACAGCTAAGGCGCTACATGCAAAATTTGTTGAATATGTAGGACAAACCTGGAACCAAATGTATTTAGAAGAATCATCTGTAGCTAACACACCAGTCTTGTGCAATGTTGATGTAGCATCAGCATCCATTACAATGGCGCCACCAGCTTGCTAAGAAAATTTGACATTACAGGGTAAGTTAATAGATAATGAAAATTTAAACTTCATCTATAGAACCAAGGAAATTTGACACCAAACTGATACGTGATGAGTATCAAATGCTGTAAGATCTCAACGAATAAGACAAAAGTTGCAACTACCCAAATCATACATGCCCCCTACACCTCGTTATCCCCTTAATACTTATAGCAAAGAAAGGACATATACGTCACACACGACAGGCCATGTGCTACCATTACTCACACGTGTGAGTGATCTTCCTCCTCTCCAAGTCTTTATTCT
>NC_027750.1:62206401-62263786 GCF_000695525.1 Brassica oleracea var. oleracea
GACCTTATGGAGGGTAGTTTCAAAACCGAAAATAACTATATCATGTTATATGCCAACCCATACGTAAAATCAAACTATGCAACTCTGATATGATAGTGTTATTGTATAAGGTCTACATATCGAAGATGAACATAATGAAGACTGCAGTTTCATGCCACCAGTCATATGATCAGAAATTAAACAATTAGCACACTAAATTATATAACAAATATAATGGATTACCTGACCACCTTGCTCTGCATAGAAACTTGTAGACTCCAATACTATTCCCACGTTATCGCCAGCAGCTGAACTTTCCAGGAAAGCAGAGCCCGTGTAGATCGCCTTTACTTCACTCTTGTGATCCTGTAACAAAATGGGGCAGGATCATTGCTCAATAAAAGCTTACTTTAAGAAAACTTCAGTTACCACTCTATGCCCTAACTTCTTTCTTTTCACGTCAACATAAGAACAGCTAAGGCGCTACATGCAAAATTTGTTGAATATGTAGGACAAACCTGGAACCAAATGTATTTAGAAGAATCATCTGTAGCTAACACACCAGTCTTGTGCAATGTTGATGTATTCAAACTTCATCTATAGAACCAAGGAAATTTGACACCAAACACTCTTTAAGAAAGTAAAAGCAATAAGTTGAAGCACCTTATTCTGGGCACTTCTCGATCTTTCCCTCGCCTCTTCCATGGCTTTGTTGAAGCCATCAACATCAACCAGCAATCCTCTTTCTTCAGCCATCAACTGAAACCCGGAATAAAAGTTAAAAAAGATTACACGAAAAAACTTACAGAAATAGATACGAATGATCGAAGTACCTGGGTTAAATCTAAAGGGAAACCAAAAGTATCCCGTAAGACAAAAGCATCCTGCAAAGAGAAGACAAAGACAGTATGTTGAGATGGAAATTCATATATCACATATGGAAATACTGCAACATCTAACATTCATCACAAGAATGTAGATATGTACCTCTCCACTCAGTGTATTCCCCTGAACTGCCTGTCCTGCTTTCCGAAAATTTTCAATTCCCTGCCGTGAAAATATAATCAATCTAACTGTTCATATACTCACCTATATAACAATGACAATATAAGGACAAACATGTCAAACCAATTCATCTTTGAGAAAATGGCTCTCTACAGATTATGCTGAATTATGCTGAATTATGTTCAAGTGCAACCAACATAATTTGAACAGAATGGTGGCAAATTTGGAAACAACATATACAAAAAGGGTGTCACTTTTATTAATCTGCGAATGGCTGAGCCAGCTCTCACCTTTGCCAAGGTCTTGCAAAAGTTTGCTTCCTCTTTCTTTATTATCTCAGTGATCTTAATCTCATGTTCCTTCAACTCCGTAAAGGTATCACCCATCACTCGAATAACAGAACTGACAAGTCTGTAGGTGAAAAGCCCAAACTGATTAGTGTCAAACACAGACAAAGCTCAGGCTCAGAAACATATGCTGTACTTGCATAGAGGCAAGATTAAAACAAACATGATCCAGCAGAAAAAGAAATAATATTGACACAACACATGCAGTGACAATCAAGCGTAATTTCCTACCCGTTGAAAAATCCTTCCTCTGCTTTTAGGATCTCCTTTCCGTAGCGAACTGCTCGACGAAGAATACGTCGCAGAACGTACCCGCGGCCCTCATTACCTACAAGAGAGTGTATGGCATACTGTATTTGTTAAATTACAAGAAAGAATAAAACCTCTATAGGAATTGGATTCGGGAATTTGAAAGAATTCACAAGTAATAACTTTTGTAGTATTTTAAAAGATTTTATGAGATTTTAATGCAATTGTCTAATTCTTATGTTTACTTTTTATCATAGAATTTAAAAGAATGTAAATAAATTTGATGGATTACAAGTGATAATACATTAATGCTATGAACTAATGATAACAACAAAATACAAAACTAGTAGCTAAACTCTTGGGCATTTTTTTTACCAAAAAAAAACTTTTGGGAAAATTTTACCTTTTGTAGATAGATTTTTTTTTGCTTTGAGAAGGGATAGATACATGATAATATATATAGGAGAAGTAATCTAAAAAAGTTGTTTAGGGTTTAGGGTTTAGGGTTTAGGATTTAGGGTTTAGGGTTTAGAGTTGAGAAATGAGGTTTTGGGGATAAGATTTCAAATTTTGAAAAATAAAAAAATTAAAATTTTCAAAGGATAAACTTAGAAAGGTGCTATTTTGGTCATTTTAGTTTTGGAGTGCTATTTTTGTGATATAAGCTTAGAAATGTGCTATTTTGGAGATTTGCCCTAGAATTTAAAAGAATGTAAATAAATTTGATGGATTACAAGTGATAATACATTAACGCTATGAACTAATGATAACAACAAAATACAAAACTAGTAGCTAAACTCTTGGGCATTTTTTTTACCAAAAAAAAACTTTTGGGAAAATTTTACCTTTTATAGATAGATTTTTTTTTGCTTTGAGAAGGGATAGATACATGATAATATATATAGGAGAAGTAATCTAAAAAAGTTTATACAAAAGATAGATAAGAACTAGTTTATAATTGTTTTATGATTGTGCTTGATTGGAATTTATAGTAGAGAATCAAACAAAATGTTTTTTAAAAAAAAGTTACGTACTATTCTTGATGACAAAAATGAGAAATGTGAGAACACGTTCACGAACATGCCAAGTATTCACGAACATACGGTTCGGTTGACAAAATTAATGCAAGCACGGTTGCATGCCAAAGATGTTGCTTGATGATGAACAATTTCATCAATATTGATAGTCTCCGTTCTTTGAAAATAAGAGAGAGACAAATCCCATCATAAAAGCAAGGAATTGATCCTTTGCTTTTTTACATTACATTTCCATTAAATTCTTTTCAAATAACATTCCTACTAATTCTACCAAATATTGAATAACATTAGAATTTAAATGAATTGATAAAATACATAATTGAATAACACAAGAATTTGAAAGAATTGGTAAAATACACAATTGAATAACACTAGAATTTAATGGAAACTATAATTTCTTCAAATTCGATCAAATTTCTAAATCCAATACCCCCACCTAATAGATTCCGGGAGAAATAAAATAAACACGTAAAGTATGAGCTGAAGTAAATGATTGAATACTAAGACGTTTGATAATGTTTTGTTGCGTGTCATCGACGTAAATGAGACAAAAAAAAAAAACAGGGTCATACCAGGACGAGAGCCGTCCGCAATAGCAAATGAAAGTGTTCTAATATGATCGGCAACGACTCTATATGCCATGTCAACTCTGTCCACATCTTCCAGACCAACTTTTCCAGAATATGGCCTAGCTCCTGTGGCCTAAAAGAGTGAAATCAAACACGTCAACTTAAGATTCGCAGCAACTGGACCAACGCAAACTCTTTTTAATTCCCTCACTCAGAAAATACATGAAAAGTGACACAGCTAGCAAGGAAATGATCTCCACGTACCCATATTATGACTACCCGATCATTATACCCCAAATTCACTAAAAAGGAAATATTAGAAACAATTGACAGTGTCGCATCAAAGGTGAATAGCTGTAACCTCCCATAGATCAAATAGGCAAAGATGGTCACAGAATTACCAGGACTCATTATGCACTTGGCACCCCTCAAAGGAGGGACACAATAGTAACTGGATAGATGAACTGAATGTCATAAAACGTTCAACAGAAGGTCACACAAATTACCTTTTGGATATCATCAAAGATAGGCATGAACACATCTGTATCGTAGTTGCTCATTTTGTTCTGAAGAACAGAAGTTAATCTCTCAAAACCCATTCCGGTATCGACATGCTTAGCAGGCAGAGGTTTTAGTGAGCCATCACTCTCTCTGTTGGACTATTTTGAAATTATACACAACATGCCTCATTAGAGAAAACTAATTGAGAATATAATAGCAAAGTTAATGAAGCAAGAAAAATGCGCGGACGGGGTAATACAAAGTTTATGTACATGATCTATAAAATAACAGAAAAAACAACCGTGGTACCTAGACAAAGAATAGTAAATCGGAACTAAAATTACAATTTACAAATAGGGAAAAAGAGGGTTTGTACCTGAATAAAGACTAGATTCCAAATTTCCAAACAAGTTGGATCGTCATTGTTAACTAAGGATGCTGCATCACGGTTACCAACACGATCATAATGTATCTCAGTACAAGGTCCACACGGACCTGTGTCTCCCATTTCCCAGAAGTTGTCCTACAGTTTCACCAAAAGTTAAATGAAAGAACGGTAGCAGTAGAAAATCCTTGGTTCTACATTTGGTACAAAGTTTTTCACTGGAAATCATAAAACCGGTTTTAGAGTCCGCCAACTACCAAAACTTGATAGCGTAATCCTACCAAAAAATGCATTCAAGCTTAAGCTTGACAGTAGTTATCATTGACAATTCAATGTACCCCTTATACAAGACAATATTCCCACGTAAGAATAAACCTTAGGGAAGAGAGAATCAAGAAGCAGCAGACAAAAATTAACAAAAGTCCCAGATTAAACGTTATTTATGTTCAATACACATGAGATCCATAGAAATTTATTTTAATTTTTCTTAAAAGGTCTAATCACCTAAATTTAAAAACATATATTTTTGATGTTCATTTAAAGGTTAAAGAAGAAATGAAAAGGTGTTCAATTTTTACTTAAACAAATCGTTTTTAAAGGAGTAGTAAAGCAAACATACTTTGCAACCAAAAGGCAGCACACGTCCAGGTGGAAGAAACTTTAGCCATATATCTCGAGCCTCGTTATCAGGTTGAAGGCCGGCTTTCTCATCACCGCCAAAATAGGTAGCATAAATTCGGTCCGTTGGTAGCCCATAAACCTGAGACATAAATTCAATCACTCAAATGACATACTGTTACAAGGACCCCCAAATAAAAAAGAAAATAAACACTTCACAAAACTGTGACATACAATCGCAGGAGAAAGAGAGCCAATACTTCACAGTATATCAAGCGTATATTCTTAAATCACGTAGACAAAGATAGATGCCCAAGCGCCAAGCGTATATCAAGCGTATTTTCTGTATTTCAAAACAAGAGACCAGTTGCTCTAATTACCTTAGTTAAAAGCTCCCAAGCCCATTCAATGGCTTCCTTCTTGAAATAATCACCAAATGACCAGTTACCGAGCATTTCAAAGAAGGTGTGATGGTAAGTATCTTTGCCCACATCATCGAGATCATTATGCTTCCCACCAGCACGAATACACTTCTGGGTGTTATATGCCCGGGTTAGCTTGCTGAGCTCCGTGTTTGGGTCAGCTGTCCCCAAAAATATCGGCTTGTACTGGTTCATTCCTTGAAAAAAAAAACAGAGAACTTTCAATGTCATTCGTTCTTCTACTTATCGCCAGACACATCAAGAGCAACAAACACAGTATATGAAATCTCCCAAAGCTGTAAGAACAATGAATAAAACACTCAACTCAACTCCACAAGCAGTATCCGCTACGAGATTAGCTTAATTCAATAGACGTATCAAGAAAGCTAAGAATCAACAGTATATGAATCTCCCAAACTACTAGTCTTATCAATTTCGATCAACTGACAATTAAGAGTGAATAAACCCCAAAGCTTCTAAAACAATGAAGAAACCACTCCACTCAATTCCACAATCAAAAATCAAAAATCTAAAGCTAAAAACCAAAATTGCCATTCGAGATTTTTCAAAATCTTAAAACTACTGCAAAATCAAAAACCAAAAATATTATTTGGGTCTCATTAGTATGTACCAAATTGGAGTAGTGTCGAAGTTAAATTCAAAAAAAAATGTAATCTTATAAATTTTCATTGCCATCTATTTTTTTTTTGAACAACCATTGCCTTCTATTTATATGTTGCATCAACAGGTGTGTAAAAGGTAACTATATATGCAATGTTCTTAATTATATCCATATATTTATTATAGCGACATTATTTTATATACATATATGTGACTCGTGTAGTGATTATAGTGTGTCTTAAGGAAAGTATTTATGTAATATGTATCACTAATTTAGCGAAAATAATTTGTGTATCTTTGACTCATCAATATAGCGATATTATGCTATATACATATATGACCATCGATTATAATGTGTGTTAAGGAAAATATTAATGTGATATGTAACACTAATTTAGCGATTTATTTAAAATTTTCTGATGCAATCGTTTTTATACTTTAGTTGTCATATTATCATCTATAGTCGAACTAATCATGATAAACCACTGTTCCATGTTTCTACAAGACCTTTGTGGAGATTTGGTTGCTGTAAATGATATTCAATATATAGAAGATCTGCAAGCAAATGATGATTATCAGATTACTTTTATTCGTAGACAATTATGGTTTTTTTTTAAAGAGTCAGAATTTTTTTAGTAAAACTATTACATATAAAAGTATGAGTTATTCTTGGGTTCACCTTAGAATCTATAGGTTTAACAACCAATAGAATTTCATTATTTCAAATTCGGTATCTTTTAAAAAATGAAACAAAATATTGTCAATTTATATTATATTTTAAAAATAAAAAGATAAAAAACAAATAATAGTTACAGAAAAAAGAATATTAAATAATATTTTTTACGTCGTTAGAAAAATAATAAACCCTAAATCCTAATCCCTAAACCCTAAATACGAAACCCTAAACCATTGGGTAAACTCTAAACCCTTGGATAAATAATAAACTCTAAATCAAAAACACTAAACATTAAAACCCTAAATCATAAATCTTAAACCCTAAACTCTTGAGTGTATTAGGCCTTGATTGGTAGAGCATTAGCATTAGCATTATGCTTTACATTATCCAATCAACAATTGTTAGAAAAATATTTAGAGAAATGCTAATGCTCTCCAAATGTTCTCTCACAAATGCTTTCATATGAAGCTTTTAGAAAAGCATTTGCATTTATAATTTATAAAATTAAAGAAAATATATAATTAATTCATTTATTTTAGTTAATAATATCATAAAATTATTTTTATATCTAGAAAATAAAATTTTTATTTCTAAAATCAATTTACAATAAAATATCTATTTTTTAAAATAGTATTTCACATTTAAAATATAATTTAATTATATAATTTAATTTATTTTAAATGCGAAAAATATTTTCAAAAATAGATATTTTAATTATAAAATTTATTTTAATATAATGTTTTTTGATACAAACATAATTTTTTTAATTATTATATAAAATAATTAATTATATATCTTTTTAATTTTATATGTTTATATATATATATATTGGAAATATATTCATTAAAAATAAATATATTATATATTATATGCTAATTTTTATAATAAAAAATATATTTTTTGATTTCTAAAATTAATTTACAATAACATATATTTTTTAAATAGTATTTCACATTTAAAATATAATTTAATTTATATAATTTAATTTATTTTAAATGCGAAAAAATATTTAAAAATAGATATTTTAATTATAAAATTTATTTCAAAATAATATTTTTTGATATAAATATAATTTTTAAATTATTAAATAAATTAAATAAATTATATATCTTTTAATTTTATATGTTAATATATTATATATATATATTAGAAATATATTCATTAAAATAAATATATTTTATATTATATACTAATTTTTATAATAATTTTAAATAACATATTCATACTGCTCTACCAATCATCCTATTAACAATTTAGCAAAAACATACAGCTTCTGCACCGTACTGCTTCTATAGCATACTGCTACTGCTAATGCTAATGCTCTACCAATCAAGGCCTTAGAGCATCATTATCCCTGAAACCCCAAATGGGGTTTCTTAATTTTTTTTTTTTTTTTTTTTTACTTTTTCGAATATTTTTTTTTAAAAAAAAGAACCAATCGTGAGCCGCCACGTGTTAGTAGGACCCGCGAACAGTGTAAGAAACCCTTAAGAACCGATTACTATTTAGTAGTTTTTGTAACCGGTTTCTTAAAAAAAAAAGTGAGTCCTACGCGGGACCCACACGCTAAGAAACCCTCTAGTATCCCCGGATAAAGATGCTCTTAGTGTTTAGTGTGTTCGGTTTAGAGTTTATTATTTATCTAAGGGTTTAGAATTTACCCAAGGGTTTAGGTTTTAGGATTTAGGGTTTAGGGATTAGGATTTAGGGTTTTGTTTTTTTCGTGTCGATGTTAAATTTTTTTTTGTAATTATTACTTTTATTTACTTATTTCTTTTTACTTTTTTATTTTAAAAACATAATATAACTTGACAATATTTTATTTCCTTTTATAAAAGATATCGAATTTGAAATAATGAAATCCTATTGGTTGGTGAACTTTGATGTTCACCCTAGGGGTGAACTCAAGAATAAGTCTAAAAGTATTAATAAAACTATTACTTTTAGTCGTCAACAAACTCATTTCTTTCAATTCCAACACCTCATCAAATGGAAAAGCCCAAACATAATTTATATATTGATCTCTATATTAGAAGTTACATCTATAATTATATAACACTAGGTGTTTTGTCCGCGATGCGGGCTTAAACATTTTCATAAATTTTTGAAAAGTTCTTTGTACACTATATTCATTACTAAAATAAATCTTAAAATAACTCAATATTATATTTTTAATTATATAATTAAATTTTTTCTTTGATTAATATTTAATTATAATTTATGTTTTTAACATTTTACTAAAATACTTTTTCATATAACAATACAATATATATATATATATAAATATATATATATATATATATAATGAAATTATCCTTTTTTAATTATATTTTTAGATTTTGGATAATTAAATATTCTATTTTTAATTATATAATTAATAATTTTATTTAATTAATATTTAGTTATATAATTTATGTTTTTAATTTTTTACCGAAAGACTTTTTCAGATAACAATACAATAGATACATAAATTATCTCTTTTTAAAATTATATTTTCAGATTTTGGATAATTCTTACTATTCTTAATATTAATCAATTATCTAATCAAATCAATTAAAATTTTGTTTTTATTTTTTAATTTATTTATACATTTTATTCATTAAGGGTATAAACGATATTAACCATTCTAACTTTTAACTTGAAAGATCGATTCCAAAAAATTACTTTATTTGATTAATATTTAATTATATAATTTATGTTTTTTAACGTTTTACTAAAATAATTTTTCAGATAACCATACAATATATATATATATATATATATATATATATATAGAAATTATCTTTTTTTAATTATATTTTTAGATTTTGGATAATTCAATATTCTATTTTTAATTATATAATGAAGAATTTTATTTGATATATATTTGTTATAATGACTTTTACATTTCAAATATATATAGATTAAAAGTTATAAATTCTATTAAATAAATTCACTCTGCGCATGGCGCGGATGATCACCTAGTGAGAAGATAAACGGCCTGGCCTAATCTCATTCCCTTGGCTCTCCTCTCACCCTATCTTGTGGGAGCCGTTAAAATTATTATACAGTAATCCGATTCCTTTTCACTCAGATAGTAAAAATAATTTTTTCGAAGTAAATGGCTTTACCATGGAAAATTTTACCCGTATGGTGTGAAAATCATGAAAAAAATGTTTCTATTATTTATGATTTTGTAATTCTATATCATTAAGCAGTTAATAAATTATACATATTTTTGTAGAAACATTCAATAACAACATATTTTGTTTTTTTTTGTTTTTTTTCAAAAAATAAACAACACATTTTGTAAAAAGTGATTTAATTAACTTTATCATATTTAACATAAAGTCCAGAGGCTAAAAATAAAGATATTTTGATGATTTTATTTTAAATTAGAGAATATTTTAAATGTTTATGAAGTTGTTACGTAAATGTTTATCAAGTTAAAAAAATTTAAATTATATTAGCGTACGTCTTTTTCATGACTTAACGATAAAAATAGATGAGATGATAAAAAATGATGAGGACAGAGATTGCATCATGATTCATTTGTCTATGTGGTTTACGGAAAAAAAAACATGATTGGAGCCACAAATTCCTAATCCACAACCAAAACAATGGATAAGAGTTGTTAGTAAGAGATAGGAAAGTGTTAATAATATGATCTTGAAGTTGGGGCTGCTAAAATCAGACTTAGTAAACACAATGCTTCCAAACACAAAACATGGTAGTAAAATCTTTTTAGATAATTGTTGAATGTTGTGGATCATGTTCTTATCCAGGATGAAACATAGTTGTACCTCAAATGTATGAACATGGTAGACTAATTTGAAACTTAGTATGTTTTCAATCAAACCATGCTATTGGATGATTTAAAAGTCGAAAAAATCAAAATATGTTGCATCATCAACCCAACTATACGGTATGATTAACTGCATACTTTAAAATAGATTTTGGTTTTATTTTTTCAAAAAACATTTTATGAGTCATTTTAGATTTAATTTTTGAAAACATCTTATTATCCATATAAGATTTTGAATAAATATTTTTTTTTTAAATTAGAGAAACTAGCTTCAGAATAAAAAAAAAATATATATATATATATATACTTCTTCATAACACTCTTAACAATGTATAATCTTTCTCATGTTATTCATTTGTGGAAATGCATTGTGCATGCATAGGAAAATCTAATAATCTCTCTTAAGTCATACTAGATTTTGAACCGCACTTTGAAAGCGAACGATTTATTTCTTTTTAAAATTTTGGTCAAATTTTGTTAACTATAAGCTTATATATTTTTATATAAGATAATCTAATCTATTTACAATTTTGTTGATTTTTTATGCATTTAAAATATACTTATATGTTGGACATGATATCAAAAAATGTATTTATATTCATTTAGTAATTTTTATTAAATGTAACCTATAAAGTTAAAAAGATATTGGAATTTTTAATGCATACTGAAAAAATACAAAAATATTCTATACAGATGGATTCCGTGGGTAAAAAATGGGTTTGCGTTTATTAAATATGATTTTATAACTGTTTCCCAAAAAATAACAGAAAGAAAAGTTGTTTTTTAAGGTTTCTTGATATTTTCTGGAACTCTTCCGACTATTTTATTTAAGGGAGAAACCGAGATACGATGAAACAAATAACTGTAAGTTATATTAGATTATATTTTTATATGAGCATATTATATATGTTTAAATGTAAGTTTTTGTCCTCATCATTTTAATTAGACGGAGTGAATGTAATAGTTTTTGTATTGTTTATACTTATTGATTTAATTAGTAGAGGTGAATATTGAGTAGGTTAATTTTTATTTTTCCAACGAACACTAATTATAGATTGATCCATATGTTCCTTTTTTTCTCCGGCGATAGATTTTTAGGTCGGTCCTGTCTGTTTTTCCCATTTTTTTCCTTGTTTTAACGATTTTTTATGGATCTCATCATTAATATCAGAATGTTTTCTCAATGGCATAACATTGTAATTGTAGTGTCAAACTATGAGCAAAATTCTAGGAGGTATTTTGCTTTAATAGTATAGATATATTGTTGGCTATCCAATATATATGTTTCTTAAATAAATATGTTTCTTAAAACATCATTAGAGTTTGTTTTCAGGATTTTGAGAAATGATAAAATCCCAAAGACAAATTTTTCAATTTGTTTTTCTTTAACAGTTAATTTTTTGACTAATAAATCATTTTTAGCATGCATGCCTAGTTCAAATACTTGAAACTTTTGATAGGGTTGACAACCATGATGCCAAAGCTCATTCCAGAATACCTAAAAGTCAATGCGAAGTCTAGCAAATATACACCTGAGGAAGTTAGATGTTCCAAAACAAAGTCCAATCAACATCTTATGTTGCCTCTGTCATTCCCCAATAAACGCAATGTCATTCAAATACAAAACATATTATTAAAATCTTCTTACATAATTGTCTGAATGTTTAGATCATGTTCTTATCTAGGATGAAAAAACAATTGTACCTCAAATATATGAACATTGTTAGAGTACTTTGAAACATGGTATGTTTTCAATGTTATTAGATGATTTGAAGTCTAAAAGTTAAAAAAAAAATGTTGCATCATCAACTATATGGTGTTGATTGGTTGCATATTTTTAAATAGATTTTGGTATCAAATTTTCAAAAACATTTACCAGCATTTAAAATATAAAATTTTGTTTTAATTTTTAAAAACATCAAATTAGCCATTTAAGATTTTGAACAAATAGATTTTCAAAAATTAAAAGAAACTAGTTTCAGATACAAAAATTATCTTATACTTCCTCATATAATTCCAACAATAGTAATTCATTTGTGAAAATGCATTATGCATTTAGTATAAAATGATAAATTAATTTAGTATGTGTAATTTTCCAAATTTATTTTGACCAAATATAAAATTTCGAAAATAAATAATCCAAATTTTACAAAAGATAAAATCATATATTCTAAATATATAACTTTTAAAAATGAAAGACGAAAAATTATGTTATAAAATAAAAGTAAATACTATTATCTTAATTTAATATGAAAAAAAAAAACTTAATACCATAATATCAAAAGGATAAATTTTATGTTTACCACTTTCATGGTACCACTTTTCATCTTTACCACCACTAAAAAGACATTTTCAAAAATACATTTTTCATTAATTGGCAAAAGACTCTTATACTCTTATACTCTTATTATATATATATATATATATATATATAATAAATTATCATTTAAATAAAAAAAATTATGTTTTCGAATTATACTTTTTCAAATTCGAACTTTTTATAAATTTTTTTTTTTCAAAATTTCTTTTTGAAAATCGATAATTATGTTTGAAACTATTTTTAAAATTTTTATATATATTTTTAAGTATTTATTTATATATTTATTAGAAACCTAAATTTCACATTCCAAAAATCCTACTCCACCTCTCAACTCTAAACCCTAAGTCTAAATTAGTTAACCCTAGGGGTATAAGTGTTTTTTACCCTTTAAAAGTGAGTGTAAAAGTGGTTAGTGTAAACATGAAAATTAGTACTATGAAAATTAGTACTATGAATGTGGCAATTTCCCATATCAAAAATATCATATATCGATTAAATTTACTAAAATAATATATATTTATTGTTTATACAAAAAAAAAATCATTTAATTATAAAATCTTGTAAAATGCTAAAATGAAAGATGTTAAACCATATTTTTAAACGCAACATATAAATGATCCTATATAAATATCAGTTATATAGTATAACTAAATATTTTTTTTAATGTATTATAAGCAAACTGTATAAATTGAAAAAAAAAATTGAAAGAGATTTTCTATTTGATTATTTTAGATTATAAATTTATTGTACCGAACTCGAAAACTTATTAGTAAGAATTAACAACTATAACAATATATAAAACAAATCACTATATATCAATAATGTGGAATAAGAAGTCTAAACAATAAAATTATAGAGTTACGTGATATATAACAGTAAAATATAAATTACATATTCATAAACGTTATACTGAAATGAAAAATACCTAAAACTCTAGCTGGAGTTCAACTAAAGTTCCACTTTTATGGTTCTCAACAAATAAGGCCTGGCCCATATTAACTAAAACCTTTTTGGGTTTGTATTTGCAGTTTTATAGTCTGAGATATTCTAGAGTTTTAGGTATTTTTGAAGATATCTTCCCTCTTTTTGAATTTCAAAAGTTTCCAATAATATCCCAAGCACTCTCTCTCTCTCTCTCTTTCCAAACATCGATCCAACGGATCTCTCTTCTTCGTTTACTTCGCTTCACCGCCGTTCCACATCGGCGGCGTCTCCACTTCTTCCATCTCCGCCGGTCACGCCTTCCTCTACTCTACTCATCTTCGCGAGCCACGGTTCTTATCCGTCTTTACTTTGCTTAAAATCTTCGATTGCCCCGATTATTCAGATATTTTCGCCAATCAGGTTTAGGATCTGCACTTATAGCTTACTCGATTCGCTAAATCGGGACGCAAACTAGAGTAGAGATCCTTTCGAAGCTTTTGATTGAACTAGACATAGACTCTCGATTATTGGTGTATTGAGGAAGCTGATTCGTTGATTTATACGGCAGATTTGAACACAGTCGTGCTGAATCATGGGTGTTGAGGATTATCATGTGATAGAGCTCGTTGGTGAAGGCTCGTTCGGGAGGGTCTACAAAGGAAGACGAAAGTATACCGGCCAGGTAAATTGATCTTGTTCGTTTAATCTTGTACTGATTGATTCCAAATCTTACTTTGATGAGTTCTATTGATCAGACGGTGGCGATGAAGTTCATCATGAAACAAGGGAAGAGTGACAAGGATATTCATAGTCTAAGACAAGAAATCGAGGTTAGAAACTTCTTTAATTCACATTCATGTGGTATCGTATCTCCTAATATGTTCTGTATGCTTTCAGATATTGAGGAAGCTCAAGCATGAGAACATTATTGAGATGCTCGACTCCTTTGAGAACGCACGAGAGTTCTGTGTTGTCACTGAGTTTGCCCAAGTACTTTTCTCCTCCCTGTCGATTGTAGATTCTAAAAGAACTGAATTGTGAATCCTGCAGTCACACCTAGATGAAATAAATTAATCATGATGGAACATGTTTCACAGGGTGAATTGTTTGAGGTTCTTGAAGATGACAAGTGCCTTCCGGAGGAGCAAGTTCAAGCCATCGCAAAGCAGCTGGTAACACGTTTTGCCAACATGGCTCTTATTACTACATCTGAGCTCCTTCTTTTGTGATTTAATAAGACAATGTCCAAACTCCTAAACCCAGGTGAAAGCATTGCATTACTTGCATTCGAACCGTATAATCCACCGTGACATGAAGCCACAAAACATTCTTATTGGTCCTGGGTCAGTGGTTAAGGTAATATATAACCTTTCTTTTTCTGCTTCCAGGAATTATGCTTGAATTTCTGGTTTCTATGCCTCGCACACACATCATTTGTTGATATTTTGTTTCTTGAAGATGGAAAATATGATAGGTTTAAAATTACATTACGATTCTTCTACTCATGTTTTTTTTACAAGTCTTCTACTCACGTTCTCAACTTATGGGTACCTCTTGAAAATGATATATGACCCTTGGAACTTTCAGTCTAATGATTGTTGAAGAAAATTAAGTTTATCATGTAAATTTACATGAGAAGAAGAGGAAACGGATAGCCTTGAATCTCATATAATTAGCTAATTACAAGTAGCAACAAAAGTAGTTTTCAACGCAGCTTTGATTATACATCTGTCACTGCAGCTTGTTATATTCTTTTCCTTTATATCAATTTTCGTACATACTTTCTAATTGACTTTTCAGCTATGTGATTTTGGTTTCGCTCGAGCTATGTCTGCCAACACTGTGGTTTTGAGATCTATTAAAGGTTAATATCTTTTATTTTCGTTAAGCCCATAAATGAATAGATAACTCAATATGTCGTGCCTTATTAAATTTCCAATCTTACTTCAGGCACTCCACTGTACATGGCGCCAGAGCTTGTGAGAGAACAGCCATACAATCATACCGCTGACCTGTGGTCTCTTGGTGTTATATTGTAAGTGGCTAAACTCATTTTACTTGTCCTACTTCCGTTGCATATATATATGTGATGATTTTGATAGATTTTCTTTCATAGTTTTTCATTTTTGCTTCATTCTTGTGTTATGTACATAATACCACACTTGGGATGGTTCTAAATCATCTCTTATGATACATTAGGTATGAATTATATGTTGGTCAACCTCCGTTCTACACTAATTCTGTGTACGCTCTCATCCGTCACATTGTTAAGGTATATAAATCATTGCAAATTCTTGTTCATCCTATATGCTAAAGGTTTGAGCTAACAGTTTAGTGAATCTTTTAGGACCCTGTCAAATATCCTGATGAAATGAGTCATAATTTCAAAAGCTTTTTGAAGGGATTGCTCAACAAGGTGAAGTTTCTATTGTTCCAAGCTATATTTACCATGTATTGATATTCAAAAGACTTATCTTGGAAAGTGCTAAAATGTTTGTATATTACAACGCAAAATAGGTGCCCCAAAGTCGATTAACCTGGCCTGCTCTTCTCCAGCACCCCTTTGTTAAAGAATCACTAGAGGAAGCGGAAGCCAGGGTAACAATCTTCTACTTATGACTTACAGTTTGCAGCTTGTATCTTATGTACAAAATATTTTAAAACAATTTGTGAATTGGAAAAGATTGTTGGGATAATAGAACTCGTATTCAGGAAATGCATACAGCAGTAGTGGACCATAAGGCAAGTTGGAGACAAGGAAATGGAGGGCAACAAAGAAACGGTTTGTCTAACTTCAGTCTGTGGTTAGACTATCTCTTAATTATTTTTATCCTTTATTAATTTTGTAGTGTTAATGTGACACAGATAAATGTGACTCTGCGACCCCGGTTAAAGACGCCTCTGCTCCAGGAACTCTAGGTGACGTTCAGTCAGATATGAAGAGTGCTGTCGAAGTAATATCTCCATCACCTGAGGCTTTCCTCGGATTCCCAACCCAAGAGGATATCAAAAGTGCAGGTAGTGGAAGATTTTATTTGTTAATCTTTTCTTCTCTCTTTTTATAGGATTTTACTTTAGGTTCGGTACATTTCAAATATAAACCCAGTTCTCTCTCATGTTCTATAGATAGTTTCAGAAAATCCACAAACATCATGATATCTGTGAAAGGACTTTAATCTTCTTCCGGAATTTCTAAATTTTTTGTCCTTCTTCATAATGGACGCATATACCAACATCGTTCATGCCTGTGTTGTTTTTCTCGTTTCAGGTGACGCAACATTAGAGAAACTGGAAAATACATCCCGCACTGCTAAAGGTGCAAAAGTTATATGTGAAGATGATAAAGCAATGGATGTTGTTTTGCTGTCACTGGAAAGATGTTCAAAATCCAAGCAACAGTCTAAAAGGTAAAATTTGGTGTATGTATAATGTATTGTTTCTTTAACCTACCATAATATAATAACTGGAAAATAAATAGATATTCTACGTAAAAGAAGGTTTCAACCCTCTGGTCTATCTTTTACTCTCTTCCAGTGAATTGTGGCACTTTTTATGATACTCGCATTGTCTTCATGGGTGCGCAGGGACAAAGATGTTGCTTACTCTGTTCAGTCCCTCAGAATCATTTCCAATTTGGTTGCATCTCGCGCCATAGTTTCGGTTGGACTGATTGATAAAATAACATCTGCACTGCTAGATTTTACTGACGCTCTTGTTGGGATGAAATCATCCGAGTTCAACAACATAATACCAAAGGTGAAATTCTCTTGAGAAAAACTTCTTCCTTGTGTTTGATTAGATCTTCTACTTTATTTATCAGTCAGAGATGATTTGTAACGCTTGCTTGTTTCTTAATCAGAGTCTTTCAGTCACTAAAAACTTGGTAGGGCATATTGAAGGCAGTAGCATACATAGTTCCTACATCAGGCACTGGACCAAATTAGTGGAAATCTTCGTGCAGGTGACTTTTCTTTTGGTGCACAGGTTTTTTTTAGATCAAACCACCGGTACTTATTTATTACTTTATGTGTATGTAGGTTGTCGGATGGGAAGAAGAGGGAACTGGTAGAATTTTATACGAGGCATGTTCTTGCATCACAACGATGTTGTCTCGAGTTGCAGAAAATCTTAAGACTTCAACTCCTGATTCTACTTCGCAACAGATTTTGGAGCATGCTAACATGTCCCGCATAGTTGATCATTTGTGTCTTTGTTTGGCTTCTTCTGGGTCGAGTTTAGTTTCTGGTTCTTCACACATGTTAGCAGCAGCTTGTGAAGCTTGTAGGGCAATATGGATTCTCATAGATACTTCAGAAACATTGTTCAAGAATGACAACGCCTACATATTTCCTCTCGATGCCTTGCAAAGCCATCGTCTCTCTCAGCTTGACCAAAGGAACTGTGAGTGGGGTCCGTTATCTGAGAAACTTGTCGATACAGTGACAAGAACATTTCTCCGATCAAAACATTTGCAAATAGCTGTCAGCCATTGCCTCCACCAACGAGTGGAGGCTCCATTGATTTCTGCAATCCAGGTGATTATGTGATGCTCCCCTCCTTATTTAGCTTTGTAAACTTACAAATTTTGTAGCTTGTATCTTTTTCCCTTGTTGAAACTAACTGGAAACGCCTTCTGTGATTCATCAGCTCTTGTCAAGATGCTGCCTTCACAATGGACTTATGCCTAGCGTGCTTTGTGGTCTTCCCAGTTCACTGTCTATCACTACCGCAGTCAGTGGTGGAGAGGATGGTACTGTTATTTCAGAAATATTTTCTATACTATCTTATGCAGCATCAACGATCAAAGACCAACAAACCGGAGAAACAAATAACATCAAGGGTAGACTAAATAATCTGGTGTTCCATTCATGCCTTCTGTTGGCAACAGTTGCCCAATGTTTGAACTTAAGTGGGAGAAGTTCTGCTCTGTTGATGCTAACAACTTCTCCAAAGAAGCATCTACATCGTCTGTCTGCCATAGCCAATCATATTGCCTCAGAGGATAAAATCGAAGCTTCCCTTCAGAATCACTCCGCATCAGCTATGCTTGCTCTTGCATCTATTCTCTCTCTTGAAAAAGGATCTTCTGCTGAATCTTCCGTCTCTGAGATGGCAGTGCCTCTGATTCCTCGAGCTACTAAGCTGTGTTATCATCTACGGCCTATGCCAAGTAATGAAGGTGAAGTCATATCTCCTTCTGCCAAGTCTAATCTCACCAAATGGCATGGACTTCTGGATGGATGTATTGGTTTATTAGAATCCAGATTGAAGTGGGGAGGACCTTTAACTGTACAACAGCTTATTGCAAGTGGTACACCATCGCTTCTTATGAATCTGCTAGCTGGAAGACTTTCAAATGCTTCCCCAGATGACATCAAGAACCCTCCCAATAGGACTGGCTTGTCCCCTATGGGCGTTATATGGGCTGTTTCGTCTCTATGCCACTGTCTTTCAGGCGGCACATTAACTTTCCGTCAAGTTCTAGTGAAGACTGAAAACATGAAGATGGTTTCTTATTTAATGTCTGATGCTCATCTCAAGCTAGTAAAGAGCTGGGGAGGTCCTGGTGGAGGAAAAGATGGAGCCAGAGAGACGATAAATGTGATAATTGATCTGCTTGCATTTCCTTTTGTTGCTCTGCAAAGTCAACCAGGTCCGTTATCTGCCACTGCTTCTGTGAATAGTGGATTCATTCTCAACGTGGGCTCTCCTGGCGTGAGAGTGTGCATCGAAGATAGAGATCTGCTAAAAGCTATTGAAGAGGATATGGACAAATACATAAAAGTTCTCGTGGAGGTTAGTTATTCGATTCTGTTTCCTTAATTTTATATACAATTTTGTGTGTTTGTTTGTTTGTTAATTAGAATCTACAGCTCATTTCTCATGATTACGAGCTGAAATCACGTAATAGATCATTATATCTATGGAGGACAGGCATCGATTAGTAATTTCTTTTAACATTCAACAATTAACTGTGACTAGTAGTTGGGTTCTTAATGCTAGTCATTATGTGAACTGAATAAATCTCTTTGGATTGAACTTTTCAGGTGGGAGTACCCAGTTTAATTCTTCGTTGCTTGGAACACTTGGACTTAAAGGATCTAGTAAGGCCAGTTGCTTTTCTTGCCAAAATGGTGGGTCGACCACGTCTTGCGGTAGAGCTCGTTAGCAAAGGTCTGTTGGATCCCAACAGAATGAAAAAACTACTCAATCAGTCAAGTCCAAGAGAAGTCATACTTGATGTTTTGATGATCATATCGGATCTATCGAGGATGGATAAGGTACGATTTCTAAATTCATAAAACGGAAATAAACACATGTTCCATTCAATTTGCTTAGACACATAGGATTGTTAAGTACACACGCTGCTATCTAACTTGTCAGTATTGTCGTCTACCGTGTAGGCTTTCTACAAATACATCGGTGAGGCTTCTGTGTTGCAGCCTTTGAAGGAGTTCCTCACTCATCCGGATCCAAATATACGCGCAAAAGCGTGTAGTGCTCTTGGCAACATGTGCAGACACAATGAATATTTCTACAGTTCTCTCGTAAGTAACAACACTTTGAGGAGCCTTATGTTTTGAGAACAGAGTGTTCCTTCTTACATTGTCTGCGTGTTTGTTAAAATTTTGTAGGCGGAACATCAAATCATCGGCCTCCTCATTGATCGATGCGCTGATCCTGACAAAAGAACACAGAAATTCGCTTGCTTTGCTGTAAAACTCATCACAAATTAACAAACATTTCATATAATATTTTGATCAATCTTGAAAGAGGTCCTTTTGTTTGTAGATTGGGAACGCTGCTTACCATAGTGACAAGCTGTACGAAGAACTAAGACGATCTATAACGCAGCTAGCAAACGTTTTGACCTCAGCCGAAGAAGACAAGACAAAAGCGAACGCTGCTGGTGCTTTGAGCAACCTTGTCCGTAACTCCAACAAGCTTTGTGAAGATATAGTCTCCAAAGGAGCTTTACAGGTTAAGTATCTGCACTCGTCTCAAATCAATCACGAAATTCTAAAACGGTTTCACTCAATACCTCGGATAATAAGTTGTTCACATAGATTTCTCAGGTCACAAACTAAAAGCCTGGTGTTTAATATTGTGTCTTGTCAAGATTGTGTGTCTCAGGCAAGAAACTGGTGTCTAATTTCGCGTATTTTGTAATGCAGACGTTACTGAAGTTGGTTGCGGATTGCTCGGCTACTGCCCTGAACCCGAGCAAGAAAGAGACTGGAAGTGAGTCACCGCTCAAGATAGCACTCTTCTCGCTGGCTAAAATGTGTTCGAACCACCAGATTTGCAGACAGTTCGTGAAGTCATCGGAGTTGTTCCCTGTCATCGCGAGGCTTAAACACTCGCCTGAGACTAACATTGCTCACTATGCTTCAGTTATTGTCGCCAAAGTTGGTGGTGATTCTTAAGAAAATGAGATGTACGTCCCTGTAAATTCATTATGTTACAACACTGTTTCGTTACTTCCTAGTATTGTTATTTACGTTTGAAATTGATGTAAAATGCGCGAACGGTAGTAAACTGAGATCACATCAACTAAGACCGATCACAAATATTGGTTTATGTATTTTTATTGATTTAGAAATTTATTTAGTATTTACAAATCCAAATAAAATATATCGATTTTAAAATTTAACCTACAAATTTTAATAAATATTACAAAACCGGAGTTTCTCCAATCTTAAAATCTACAAAACTGTAATTTTTCTTTCGAATCTGAGTCTGTGTATTTTTAACAAAGAAATATATACAAATTTATTTCAAGAACCAATCCCCCCCCACCCTCACCTCCCTCTCCGGTTAAGTTAGGAATCAGAAATATAAATTACAAACATTTTTAAGATGTTATTGATTTATATATTTTGATTGATTTAAAAATTCATGTAGTATTTATAAATTCAAGTAAAATATATAAATTTTTATTTTTTTTGGATTAGTATTTACAAATCCGGAGGTTTTTCCTCGGATTTGAGTCTTTGTATTTTTTAACAAAAAAATTCAAACAAATCCATTATAAAATCAAATTTATCAATAAATCCTTACGATTGAATAACACTTGATTTGATATAGAATTTATGAATCATTAAACCAATAATACTAGATTTAGTTCATATTTTCAAATCCATTAAAATACAACAACCAATAACCCCTACAAGTGCGCATTCGGTTTTTTTAGTTTTTCTTGGTTTTGAGAATATATCACTAAATTGATTTTGGTTTGGTTTGAAATTTAGACTATTCGGTTTGGTTTTGAGTTATATTTTGTGTTCCGAATTCAACCAAAAACGTTTCATATCTCGGTTTATTCGGTGGGAGACAAATTATTCTGATAAAATTTGGCATAGTTCCCTTAATTTCGGCTTATTGATTCAGTTTGTTTGGTTGGTATTTGACGAACTGATCAGTTTTTGTGTACTGAACAAAACCGATTGAATTTTAGCCAAACCAAATATTCTCAGTTCGGGTTCGGTTTATTTTGGTTTGATTTGATTCGGTTTGGTTCAATTTAATTTGGAGCCAAATGGGGATCAATTTGCGTGTATGGTTGTTGATTTACTTGGTAGACAAGTGAAAGGTAATGTTCATAAATTCATAGCTTTTGATATGAAAAACGCAGAACTGATTATTTGTACAAAATTCTGCACAACACTGGGACGCAAGTGAGATTACCATATTACCTCATAACCCTTCTCTGAAACTATCCATAACCTTCCAGTTATATCCTCCTTTAGTCTTCAACTCCTCAGCTAATTTCTCTGATATATCAAAGCCTTTGAGGTGCAACATTACATGCTTCTTGTCTTGTGAGTGTCTACGACTACGACACGTACTCTTGTTTACAAGTTTCACCTCTTGAGTCCTGTGTTCTTGATTTTCACAACTGGACTTGAGTGCTTCAACGGCCACGTCTGGGGGGATCTTAGGGTTTCTGGCAAGCTGTTTGCAGGTCTCCCTTGTTAGTTTCTTGTAATTGAGGCATCGACATATCTTTGTTCGATCTTGTGGTGTCAGATTCGAATGAGACTGTACAACAACAACAAAAAAAAACAAAAATTAGAATCGACTTACTATATAGGGCACTGATATCAGTTTGCAATATAGATTGTAAATATTCTAGAAAAAAAAGATCTAAGATAAAACTGAAATATCATTAGTTCCTTAAAGTTCGTATAGGGAATTTCATAAAATGGATATCTCCAAATTATTATTTTTTTGAATATGGATACTTGCTAGAGTGTTTCACATGGCAAATGATAGTACCATACCCAAAAAGAACTATAGTTTTGAGTTTTTAGTATTTTTAAAAGTGGTAAAAGGACCAGACAGACAAGAATACAGAAGAAATTGTATCGTTGTGAGGTAATCTGACAGGAACCCCACGGCAGCAACAAGACAGTGAAGAAACTGAAGATGACTCCAAGTCTTAAATATAACATATACTCTCCGTGTATAAATGGTATACACATAATCACAAATTTCAAATCTTTATGATGATTAAAAGAATAGTTTCACTCTGTGTTTGATCACTTGATTAGTAGTATAAGAAACCAAAATGTATTCAATAGAAAATTGTATTGAAATCTATCTGTCACTTGTCAGCTTCTGTATGTCCAGTACAAAATAAAATAAAAACTTATTTTCTCTTTTATTTGTCTCACTTTGTATCAAAAACATTTTTTGTTTGCATAGTTGGTGAAGAGATTCATGAAAATCTTTGTCAAATAAAAAGAAAAATTCAAGAAAAAAAAAAAAAAACTGACCTGTAGATAGATGTCAATGGCTCTGTAAACTCCATCAAAGCAATCTCTAGCTGAATCTGGCAAACTCTCTGCAACTCCAAGGAACTTGGATACTTTCAAATTCTGATCTGGAGATATCTCTCTCAAATACTTATCAATCAATCTCCCAAATTCTTTCATCTTTGATTCTTCTTCTATGTTCCTCACAAACACTTTTAACAATCTTTTCACAAGATCAACATTGTAGAATCCACTTTCTCTGCTTCCTCCAGCTGCAGGTATCAGAAGATCATCAAGTGTTGCTTGATCCAACATCTCTCCAATTAAGGTTTCCAAACCAGTCTTTGACTCTCTACTTAGACTAAAGCTGGATAAAACCCGAAGAACCCAGAAGAGTTTCCTGCAAGAAAATGCTGTTTTACCAGCTGAAACCACTCCTCTAACCGCTGTATCAGCTAACTCAGAGTACTCAAGCTTGTTCCTCATAAGCTCTGTCTTGTTTGATTTGGTTTGGAGTTTTGTCTTGAGATAATGAAGAAGAAACTTAGTTAGGAACAAGCTTTTTACGTTGGTTTTGTAAGCTCCAGTGATCCTTATTAGCTTCGAGATGATCAGCGGGGAGAGACTTGACATATCATCAAACCACCACTCGTTGCTTCTTCCGCAAGAAACTGTCCAAGAAGTTAACCTTTTGTCTGATTCGGGCGTGTTCTTGGCCGAAGAAGGCGAAGAATAAGACGGAGAAGAGGAAGAGAAGGCTTCTGAACTCCGAGAGATTTTTGTCAAAGCTGAGAAAATGAGTTTATCGACGAGACCATACGAATCCGCGTGGAGGAACACTTGATCTTGCTCGCAGTTCTTGAGGCTTAAAACGATGTCGTTCCAAGAACCATAGAACACTTCTTCAAGAAAAGTCTCTGCCTGAGTCAAAAGGTTAGAGAAACAGAGCTTCTCTGTCATGCCTAGAAAAACAGAGCAACAGTACAGAGTCGAGACATTTGAGACATCGATTGAGATTCCTCCGTTGCTGTAACAGAACCTTGAAACCAGCTCAAACCCATCTGGTCCACCTGGAAACTCATCGATCTCGATAGTGATGATCTCTGGATCTTTATTCTTCTTGTTTCTCTTCTTCTTGCTCTGTTTTATCATCTTCCTCACGCTCCCAGAGTACTTTGAGATCACATCCTAAAACAGAGCATACAGAGAAATAAGGATCAGAGCATAATCAAGATTCGTTCTTTTAGGTTTGGTTTTTGTTTTACCTGATTGAGGAAGAATGTGTATTCTCCATTGATATTGATTCGGAGATCGTAGAAGAGAGACATTTCTCACGATTTTTGCATCAGAGTATGAAAGCCTAATGAGTCTTGTGACTTGTTGTAAGCTTTCCGCTGTTTATTTTGTGTGTATTTTTGGATTTTATAGAGCAATAATTATAGTGGCCACATGGAAATGAGATATGTATAGTGTTTTATTTGTCTTTATTTACACCAATGCAAATACATAATAAATAAAATATATTAAAGAAAAACTAGACGAATGTAAGACAAAAGTTTGTGTTGAACTATAGTATAATTTTAATACAAAATATATAGAAAACCACATAAATTTTTCAGATTATCTCAAATTCCCATGAAATAAGTTTTAGTTGTTTGTCTTGCTTTGTTGTTTTATAAAAGAATGTTGTTGAACTTTGATTCTTTGAGAAGATTTACTTTAAAAAGAAATTAATATAATTTAATAATTGCTTATCTGATGCACAATTTTCATGGTAATAATACAATTTATTTAGATAAAATAACATATATTAAAGATAAATTAGACGGAAGTTAGACAAAAGCTTATGCTGAACTATAGTATAATTTTTATTTTCAAAAAAAAAACTATAGTATAATTTTATGCAAATATACAGAAAACCACATAAATTTTCAAATTATCTCAAATTCCAATAAAATGATTATATGTTGTTTGTATTGTTTTGTTGTTTTAAAGAATGTTGTTGAACTTCGATTCTTATTCCTCTGAGAAGGATTGACTTTATAAAAAAAAACTACTGGAGTATAATTTAGTATTTTCTTATCCAATTGCACAAATTTTCATGGTACTAAGCTACTGTCTACATATTGTAGTTTTCTTTATGTAAAGAACAATGTTTGTGTTGTTCAGTTCAAAATTTTACAGAAAATTCAAATTCAAAGTTAACAATATCTTTTTTTTTGCTTATATATATATATATTTGTTTGTTTATTTTCATACACGAATAAAACTGATAATTGTTAGAAGAAAAACAAATTAGGTATCTCATACTTCTTAAAAGTGATTCAACTGATGAAGTTTGGTATGGTATTTAACTTCATGTGATCAAAACCCTATATTTTGTAGACGGTATCATAAATAATTGTTTTAGCTAAAAAGAATTCAGTTCAGATTAGTATATCTAGTTATCTATCTAAGATGTGACGAACTAGGATTGAAAATGCCTCGTGTCGAGTTGAACCGTGTAGTCTGGTTCAGTCAAGGCGTCTTGCTTTCATTATCTGGCTAGCTATGTGCAAAAGACTTTCAGTGGGAGATCAAACAAGAGTTTGGAGTCAATATGTATGAATCATATATTTTGTGTGGAGAAGCGAATGAATCAAAGTATCACACACGATACCACTATATGATTTAGGGATGAGCTTAGCTAGGAGCTACGAGCACCACGGTCATGACACCTACGACCTCGGCCGTAGCTACCTAAGAATTATCTAAGGATATATGACGACGAACTCAACGTCATGCTATAAAATCAAAAGCAAGGATTACGTGTTTACATGTTGAAATTATGCCCGTAACCTACAGTTTTCTTTAGACGTTGTGTTAATCGTCTCCATTTACCCTGCTTAATTTTTATATATGTAGTGGTATTTATTTTAGTGAATTCAGCTGTTTATAGTTAAATCGCTTAACTAATATTTTTTGAACAAATCCATTGTAATTTGTAGAGTTGATATCAAATTTAGGTTTTTGGTGTCTTTCATTCCGTATATATTATATAATTTTGGATGACAAAAAAAAATAACTTTGTTTAGCGCCTTCTACTTTGGTAATATTTTTTTTTACTTTAATTTTGAAACAGAGATTTACATCCGATCACATAAAACTCCATTACGATATTGTCATGTTTATGATCTTGTATTTAAAAGTTCTTGTTAAAAATACATGTGAATGTGTGGGGTCTATACAAAAATGGTTTTTTTTTCTTGGTTTATGTGCGAGCTTTATCATCGTATTATTTCCAAATGCGACCATGTATTTGACAGCGACATGATACCAACGTAAACCTTCCCGTCCCCGCAAAATACCAAGCGCCCAATTTTTTCTTATCCTATTTTAGATTTCTGAGAAATTATTATCCACAAATATCTTCATGTTCTATCCTTTTAGTCCGTTTCATTTCAGCGCTGAAAATGATTGGCAATGAACAAGAGGAATCACACAACAAAGTAAAAACCAAACGGACAACTAAAATTAATACAAAAGACAAGAAGACATGGGATAATATCTCTGAACATAATCAGACCACTGAAGTAACAAAAGACTTTAAACTTCACACCATTAAAAGAAAAGGCCAGAGAAATGGAATGTTACCCATCATTGTAGAAATAAAGTCGATAAAACATTAGAAAAGATGAGAGACTAATAATAAAACCCTAATTGAGCAATCTCTCAGTTACGGTACCTGCTTCCACGACCATAGTCTCTGTCCCGGTCGCGGTCATAGTCTCGCTCCTTGCCTCTTTCCCTCTCTCGGCTTCTGCTTCTGCTCCTGCGTCTATGCTTATCGTAGTGATGATGATCTCTATGCTTGTCGCCACCGTCTCTTTGCCTGTCTCTGCTTCTCTCTCTTCCATCTCTATCAACACCTGCAGATAATATATACGCACCGAATAAACACTTTGTTTATCATTACACTAGAGGAGTTCTCTGAGGAAGTTAAAACATAAATTACCTAGTTCCTCGACATCCCACCCAGCACGACCAGCAGCAACAGCAGGTCTGGCGTCAGCTTGGTGTGTTTTAACACGGTACTTCTTCTTTAGATTCCCAAACTCATCATACATTTCACCATCATCCTGAGATTTTTATGACATAAAGTTAAAACGGTATGCACAAAAAAAAAGAACCTGAGAACTCAACTGAACTGCAACAAGGAAAACACAAACACAGAGAACGCTTCAGCGAAAGAATATTTTACTTGTTCCGCCTCACGCCTGCGTCTCTTTGTTTCCTCTAATTCTTGTTCATCCAATTCCTTGTAACCACCACCACGACCTCCCCTATATAGAAAAATAAAATGAATAAGCGCAGGTCTTTCAAGAGAACAACAGGGCCATCAAGCTGTGACCTACACGTTTCTTTAAGTAACTCTAATTTGGCCACGATAAAACATTTCAAGTGAGGTAGTCACAGAAAACATTTTGATGCAGCAGCAGCTTTCTCATACTGAACACAGTGGCATAAGAAGCACTCCGTCAAATTGCAGAAGAGAATACTGTGTTCTATTTTACAATTGTCTATTAGGCCATCTCTAAAGAAGAATAAAAATTCCCTGCTGACAAAGTGACAGCAAAACTACTAAGTATAGAACAGAAAATCTATAAATGTATCCTAAATTCACCGCGAAAACAATTATAATATCAATCCTCAGCTCCACATTGCAAAGAAACAATAAAAAAAGCAAGCTTATCATTGCACTGAGTCATACCTGACACCACCTTCATTCTGACCAGGTTTATTGGTGTTGCAGACATTACATTTTAAACGCTTAGCCCAGTTGACATTGCCGCACCTGATAATTACAATATTAGAACAAATGGATTACAAATCAAATGAACACTAGAAACCGGAACCAGAGCATATATACAAAATGAGAGCAGCCTCTTACTTAAACTAGTGGAAAAAAACATAAGATTCCATTAAACTTACAATCCTAATTTGTATATCTGACGCAGAAAATGAACACAACCTCTGCAAGAAATAACTTTCTCAAAAGAATCTAAGAAAAACTCAGGATACTGGATCAAAATTACGAGTCTACAGCCCACTATTTCAGTTTGACAACTCTCTGAAGGCAATCAACGAAATTAGAATCAACATTTAAAAGATGAAGAACATGGTGCATTCACACATTCTTAGGGCCAGTTTCAGTGCCACATCATTTCTAAGTGAAGGTTTAATCAAAGGCATCCACATACAAGCTACACACCTTTCCATACGTTCATCAGAATGTAAACTTTCTACTGCAACACATTTTTAACAAGTATTAAACGCTCATTATCATGTGAAAGTGAACCAACTATTATTTCAGACCTAAACAGATTACTTACATTGGACAAGACCAATCATTTGGACCAAAAAGACCAGTAGAAGCACCCTTCCCGGGTGGCCCACCATCAGCACCTCCACCTCGGCCCCTTCCACGACCACCACCACCCATGCTGCCACCAGATGCACCAGCTGGTCTGGCAGTTCCGCAACGGTTACAAACCCCACGGAACGCAAAATTCACATTTGTGCAACTACCAATAGAAGAACACTATACAGCTAAAAACTCTGAAATATAAAACTGCAAAAAAACAGTGGATAGATGAAGCTCCTCACCGATATCACAGACCTTGTATTTGGGCACATCCAGTCACCGTCCTGCTGCCATGGCTTGGCGGAAGAATCACCCTGACCTCTCCCCCTTCCAGCACCTCCATCTATTTCCTTGTTAGCAGCACCCCCATCGAATCCAAAAGACTCACTCGGATGATCTCCTCCACTTCTGTTGTTCTTCGACTCCGCCATAAAAACTCCAATGATGCTTCCATGAAAGTCTTTGTTATTGAACCATTCGACAGCAGCCAAAGCAGCGTGCGGGTCCTCATAGGTAACAGTAGCATCTCCTTTCGGCTCATCAGTCTCTTTGTCTCGGTACAGCCACACCTTGGGAGTACCAGTTCGTTTGTCTCTCTAGATAAAACCAAAAACGGTAAGAAGTTAGACATCTTATGGATTACAAGAATTCAATAACGTCAAAAGGTAATTGAAGCAAACCATTAGTACCTGGCTAATACCATACCTTTAGTAACCCAATGGTCCCAAAATACTCAGCCAACATATTCTCGTCAGTGCCTGGTGGTAGATTGGAAACGTAGACTGATCCATTCGTAGGAGGAGCTCCTTTCGTTGAATATCCAGCCATCTTAATCCAATAACGACGCCGTCAAAGAATCTGAAGATGATAAACCAAACAGTCTACTTAATCATAAATACGTCACAAGCATACATACAGGAACACAGATATAGACCTAATCAACACTGAAAAGGCGTTATAATTCAATCAATATAATTTAATCCAATCTCATCAACGCAAATCTATGGCGAATCTGTAAATGATAAACCAAATAGTTTATTTTCAATTCTTCATGCTTAAACGCACCATCACAAGTATTTGTTCTATCACAATCATACATACTGAAACAAAGATATAAACGCCTTACACATAGCAGTCAAAGATGAGCCATAGGACTAGAATAACAGCACGGATCCCAAGGAATAACAATTCTAAACGCTTGAGCTCTCGGAAACGTAACCAGTAGAACAAAAAGAAGAGAGACCGATTTTGGATCCAGAATAACTAAACACGAGGCGAGGCAACGAGAGAAAGGACTAACGAAGATGAGAAAAAAAAAAAAAAAGAAGAGAATCTTACCGGCGATGAGGATCAAGCGGCGACGGAGAGGTCGTCGGATTAGGGTTTGCAGTCTCGTGAGAGATCTCGTGGGGTAATCTCATTCAGTTGTTTGGTTGTTATTTGCTTTTTATTTTTTTTTTAAAACAAGCCTCCGCGAAAATTATCTTAAATTTTGCGTATATATCAAATTACAAAAAAACACAAATTAACTAAATTTCAATTTTCTTACGTTTCATTTACACCATATATATTTTGTGGGAGGAGAAAAACATTTTCTCTGATGTAAAATTTACAAATCCCAATTTTTCATTAACTAAATTTCAATTTTCTTACGTTTCATTTACACCATATATATTTTGTGGGAGGAGAAAAACATTTTCTCTGATGTAAAATTTACAAATCCCAATTTTTCGTGTTAACAAACATATATTGAAAACTAGGGCCGGACTATAAATCAAAAATAATTAGAATAGCTAGAGTAAATTTCTATTATAAAACTTGATATATAAGTAATTAGGGCTGGGCAAAAAATCCGGATTCGAAGAACCAAACCGAATTCGATTCGAAAAAATAGTACCGAATCCGAACCGAAATTGATTAAATATCCCAACGGGTTCAAAATTTTGGTATCTAAATAACCGAACCCGAACCGAAATATCTCGGGTACCCGAATGTAACCGAAATAGATTTATATACCTAAATATATTACTTATTTTTAGATTTAATATATATTAAAAACATTCAAAATATATAAGATACTTTTAAGTTGTCTAAAATACTTGAAAATATACATAAATAGTCAAAAATAAATGCCTAAAATAGCTAAAATATATTCAAAATACTTGAAACATCTATTAATTTTCTATCCAAATATTCAAATAAAACCAATTTATATGTTAATTTTAGGTATTTGGACATATATTATACAAATTTATATGTAATATATTATTTTGTTTTATAAATTTTGAGAAATTTTAAGCATATAATGAATATTAAAATTTTAAAAATAATTTAAATGGGTTATCTGAACCCAAACCGAACCCGCAAAGATCCGAACCAAACCCGAACCAAAATTTAGAAATACTCGAATGGGGCTGAAATCTTTAAACCCGAAAATCCGAAATCCGAATAGATCCGAACCGAACCCGAATCGGTACCCGAACGTCCACTCCTATGAGTGACAATTAGTCAAATGCTTTGTAGGGTTAAGACTATACTATATGTATATTATTTATTTGTGCTTATATTATACTGTAAATGATTGATTTATGTTTATTCTTGCTTATATTTTACTACTCTAAAAACTGTTAAATTTCCATTGAGATTGTGTGTTTTCTGATTAAATATTTTTAACAAAATACAAATTATCACAAAAACGTATGAAAAAAGTTTACAGTAAAATATATTCCATATAAACTAATTTATAATGTAAATTTTGATTTTAATAGTTGCATTATATTTTTAATAACAATTATTATGTAATAAAAAGATAACACTATTTTATTTTTTCTTAATACATATAATAAGATAATAAAAAGCTTCAGACATATTACACTTTACTTTTGATGTATTTCTCTACAATTGTATTTGTTTTTTGGATTTACAGATATATATATATATATATATATATATATATATATATATATTTATAATTTCTTATTTAGAGAATGTAAAAATTAAATCTCAAATTACGGTGATTAAAAAAATATACACCATTGATTCTTTTATATGCTACTATATTTGTAAATAAGTAAACCATATTATCTAAATATACGTCTATAATTTTCTAAATAAATGTTATTGATTTTTTTTAGGAATATGATTTTTACATTAGTTTCTGTATATATAATTAAGTTAGTGTAAATTTAAAAAATTGACTAAAGTTTGTTATTATTAGACATAAGTTTTATTTTATTTATTAGAATTTTGCTTTTTTATTTATTCTAATAGCTGAGTTTTTCAATATTTTTTACATATGCACATATCATTTTATTTAATTTAATATTTCAGGAAAACATAAACTAAAGAGTCATCAACTTTATAGTTATTTTGCTCTCATTTTTTATACTTAAAATTTTTGGGAGTGTGAGAATTGAGAAAATGTAATGCATATATGAAATTATAAAGTTCATAGCATACATGTCTACATTTGTTCGTGTTTCTTTTGGATAACAAAATAACTACATATGCAATTCAAAAATAACATGTTCAAGTATTAGAATTTATACGAAGCTTATCCTTTATTCTATAATTTTAGAAAACCACACTTTGGAATTTGATATTATATTAAGTGATAGCATCATTGGTATATTTGTTAGACCTCAGACCAAATACTCGGACGAACCACTAAATTGACTTTAATTGATATATATATAGTATGTAACTTGAACAAAAAAAATAGTCATAAGTATCTCACAAACGCACTAATTTCTAACCGCAGAACCAACCGTACAATTTTTTTTTATTGTCATCAACTTAAACAGACTCAAACAGACTATGAAAAACCATGTCGGGGGCTATGCATCCATGTGAACGACAAAAGACGGATGTCTCCTATCACTGTGTGCGAGGCTATCTGCCTTAATATTTTGCGTCATTGGTACATGAATGATCTCTGAGCTAAGAAAACTCTCCTTGAGGATCTTGATATCTTCCAAATAACTTGCAAAAGCTGGCCATTCTTCTGATTCCGAAACCATCTTCACCAATTGAGAACAATCTGTTGCAAATGTGACATAAGTTTGACGTAAATTCCACATACACTCCATTGCCCAAACTAGCGCTTCCACCTCTGCATGAACAAAAGGAAAGACTAGCTCAGACATTTCGTGCGCCCATTAGACCATCAAAACCTTCCAAAGTACTATACCAAACTTGTCCAGATAAACCGTCATGTTCCTTCCATGAACCATATGTAAAGCACCATCGTCCTAGTATTGACGGTAGTGTTGCAACCGCTACGTACATATGGTGTTGCCCTTTGTATGTTCAACAGTTTAACCTCACCCCAGAGGGTTGATTTAGTTTCTACTAATTTAAGGGTGTCTGTGGGATCCATATCCAAGTTACTAAGAAGTTTATTATTTCTCCCTTTTCATATATACCATAGTATCCATGCGAACTGATGATCATCCATCTGCGGAAGGATTCGCCAAAAAATATGATCCATATTTGTAAAGAGGGAACTGGTTGGAAAAATAGACGGATTCGATGGTATCTTTGATAGCGCCCATACCTTAATCGCTGGAGGGCATTCGAAAAACACATGGTTTATCGATTTCTCTGGAGCCCTACATCTGGCACAACATATATCTCTTTGTATTCCTCGTGCTCTTAAATCTTCCTCGTACAAATTTTTTAAAACCGCTAGAAACTGCAACCACCCGCATCCGCAAATTTCCGCAACCGCAACCGCAACCGTTGCGTTTGAACCAGTCAGGCCCTAAGTTGGGCTCCGCCGCAGGTATTGTTCGCCTGCCAAGATTACTGTATGTAATCACTATTAAACCCGTATGTAATCCCTTTTATTTTGTCCATACAATATACAAAAATTGAAATTGAAATGTATATTATCTAATCAACAAAATTAATTACTATTTAATTAGTATAAATTTAAGTGATTAATAATAATAATGTATCATTTTAAATAATTGTAAATATAATATGGTAATTATAGCTTAGTATTAGTGATTTTTTAATCCGTAAAATATAAATATATGGTATTATTTGCATACCTATATTATTGATATACCATGGATTTTACCTATTTTAGCCATGATATATAAATGTTTTATGAGTTATTTGTTATATTTTGGAGTCTTTTTAGAGTATTTACAAGTTCATGAGTGTTTTGGAGATATATGATTATTTTTGGGCATTTTGGAAAAAAAGTTAGAAGAAACTCGTTGATGTCCATCGAACCAGTCTAGAGTCGACATTTAGAGTCAACCATCGATCGACCAACAACTCTTGTCGTCGATCGATAGCGAAGCGCGCAAGGCCTGACCTGGTTCTCAGCCGACTTAAAGCCCAAGTTCCACACCATTAATTTACACAAATATCCCTAGCCGACCTTAACGTAATATTTATGTGCTTTGTCATTGTTTTGGGCAACATACGCTTTCATACTTTCTACTTTTCACATCAAATCATATTTAAGGTTTTTAGTAGTTTGGAGAGAATATTCAAGACTCCTTCAGAGATTTGTACTGAAACTCCAGTTTTTCTACCTTATTCTATCTATGCAGTTTATTCAAATATTTGCTATGTTCTGCTTTGTTATGTCTGAGTAGTTACTCTTGTTAGATTTAGGGTTACAAGTAATGTTATGCGGGATTAGCCCAAAATATAGATACGTTAAGGTGATAAAGATTTCTTTCATAGGAATTGTTATTAATGCTTTTGTTCTAGAGTAGCTAACTAGAACCCTGAACTTATGATAATTAGGCGCAAGCGAAAGCCTGGTCTCTTACCTGAATTAATTCTCTTGAGCTAGGATTGCTAGAAACAAACAACGACTGATTTAGACAAACTAGTGAACCTATCAACCAGCTCGGTGACGCTTGACTAGGTAAACATCGAGCGAGCGACGCTAGTCACATATCGTCAATCGACGTTCGAACTATATCAACAAGCGACGGGTGAGATATAGACTTAGATCAATAGGATTTATCCGCACGCGGAAGCTGGAATATTTTGCAATTAGAATTCATGTTCTAGCTAGGATTAAAAACCTTAGCATCTATATCATTATAATCTCATTTACCTGAAACCTTAAATCTAGCTATTTCTCATAATTGTTTACAACCAATCAATCAATCAATCGAACAACTGTCTTGTTAACCTCTATTATTTACTCTTTAATTGTTTGCCTAGCTTAATCATAAACTTGTTATGATCTATTGTTTGCCCTAACTCCTTGTGGATTTAATCCCTAAATACTACGACTAAACCTCTTATTTGATAGAGTAAAACCACTCTTTAGGATAATTTGAGTGATATCAATTATCTATTATACATGTTACCATTTACTTATAGTTTATACTAAAATGAATAAATTAATAATTAAATTACAGTTATATATTTCTACATGTGTATTAATTCATGTCTTTTTAAAATTCTTATTAAAAACTCTCTAAAAATTACCCAATTTGTACTTTTTGTATTTCTAATAATTTTTGTATCGATTGTTATATTAAAATCACATGATAATGATTCAATAGTAAACATTTGATATTGATTTTTTACATTTTTAATTTTAAAATAATAAAACTTAAATTTATTTTGTTTAATACAATTAGGCAATTTTAATTTTAAAAATAAAATAAGATATTGGCTGTAAAATTTCAGTAATAGTTTATTAAATTTCATATTTCAGATGTATTACATATTAAAAAAAAAGCTATATATTTTTAAAAAATTTATTTGAATCCCTGATTTTTAGTTTGTAAATTACAAATATATTATATGTATCACACAGTTACATTGTTCACTATATATGTCACCATTCATATTTTGTTTTGAACCATTTGTTTTAAACGAATCACAACTGTTTGGCATTATGTGTTCATCTTATATAAACCACAGTTAAACTATATTGCAGTATGTAATCCATTTGAGCCGCAATATATTGTACTGTATAATTTTTATTTTCTCCTCCTTTGTGGACTAAAAAATGTTTCAACCATGTTTTTTATTTTCTTGCCGTCTATAATTGTCAAGAGAAAGAGATAACATGACAAAATACCAATTCTTTAGACATTATTTGATAAGTGATTTGTCTTGCGTCATTATCATATTGATTTTGAAAGAAAAATGATGATATGACTTAAATTTAATTGTGACATAAACATTTATATTTCATGCTGATATATATTTTTGGTAAGCTTTTTTTTTAAAATATGATAATAACTCATAGATCATCATTAATATAACAATAAATAAAATAATAATAGAAAAAATATAATAATATTTTAAAATTTTCGAAATATTATTTAATTTTATTTATAATTATATAATTTTTATTACTAAAATAATTCTTTCAAATTTTATGCAGTTATTTTAAATTGTAATTTTCTGATCCCAATACCATACTATTAGTTTCTTTTAATATCTAAAAATTTTAGAAATATTATTTAGTTCTGTTTTTTGATAATTATATACCTAAGAAATTTTCTCTTAATTTTGTAGAATATAATTTAATATCTTCTAACCAAAAGAAATAGATAAAAAAATCTTTTGAAGTTTAAAATTTCAAATATTACAGATATATTATTAAATATAAATTGAAATAAAATTATTTATCTTTATCTTAATTTCAATATAATTAAATAAGATTTAAAATTGACAAAATTATATTTTAAAATTTTTATTTTTGCACATGGTATACGAAAAGATCTCGTCAATATGTAAATGTAAGTTTGTTCAAAACAAATGTAAATGTAAGTTAAGATATTTAAAGAAAATATTTTTTTATCCTTTATACAATATATAACATAAAACAGTTAGCAAATATGTGAATAGCATGTACTACTACCATTCACTGTTTTAAAATAAAAGTAATTATGTATTTTATTTAGAAAAAAATAATTCTTTAACAAATTTTCCTAGTAATTAAACAAGCTCACAATAATGATATATAATTGAGGGCTTATAGGCGAAATAGCCATTTTTCAGAGACAAATTAGATAACTAGCACTGATTTTGACATAATTTAATGTATGTCTTTTTGCTCACGTTTCAGCCGGTTATACCCCTTTAAGTTACAAGTTGCAGTTACAATGATTAAAATAGGTGACGTGGTATTTTTCTGTGGAATATAAACACGCACATACATATACGAAGGTGAGAGGCCAGGTATTTATCACTTATGATAAGAAAAATGAGGGGATACTAAGTGTACACGTTTTACAACTTATGGAAACTTAGCAGAGAAACCAATTTCTTAACATTACAATTCTATATGACTTAATAGAATAGGTGACGACATTAAGGCTAAATAGCATGGAAATAAAACACAGAAATGAATATATGTTACAATCTATTAACTAATCACTAAACCCCACAGAGAAATATGACTCCTAATCCAATATGAACTCAAGTCATCAAAAGTGTGAAATTCCAGGCATATGCATTCATAATCAGGCTGATGAATTTTTATTCTATATGACCCAGGTGGAATAAGAAAATTTAAAACTGCCAAGTACAAATGACAAAGCCAATCTTGTAGACACAAAGAATATGTTGATATGTATATGGCTTTATGGAAGCTGGTAATTCTGACCCCAAATGTCAACACAAGCCGACTATAATTCAAACCCTCTCAAGTAATCACTATACCCAAACATGGGAATATAAATCCTAAACCCAAATATAAACCATAAACTCAAATAGAATGGAACAAAATAAATAATATAATGTGAAAGTTCAGTAGTGTTCTATTCCATATCACCAAAATAGTATATAACACCAACCTCATACAACCCCTCAATAATTAACCATATAACAACCCCACCATAAACTCCTAAATACTTACCCTTAAACCATAATCACTAAATCCTAAACTAAAATATAAACCCTAAACTCAAATATAAACCTTCAACCTAAACAGAATGGAACTAAATAAATAGCATAGTACATATTGGTAAAACTATGAAATGTTTATGATATCATGGAAGAAGTTAATGCTAACTCCAACCTTATCCCTTCCACCGACAAAATACTATACCCTAAACCTTAATCATTAAATCCTAAACCAAAATATAAACTATAAACACAAATATTAAAAGTATGTAGTAATTAATTTCCTTAAATCATAGACCTAACCCCCAATCTCACTCACCCTCTAAATTCTAAACCTTAAACTTTATTTACCAAACCCTAAATTCAAATATAAACCTTAAACCCAAACAACAAATGTAGATGGGGTTAACAAAATTTGTGTGAAGTTTACACTTATGTGGATCGGGTTAACGAAATGATAAAATTGAGTTTTAAATTCTTAGTTTTGATCAATACACATAAACTAAGATATAGTAATAATACAACAACAAAACATAACTTATGCTTATGCACTGTACAATCATATTTCTATTATATGTTCTGCGTATAGAATAGAATACAACAAATAATAAAGATTATATACTCCATTTCATATGAATGGTCTTTGCATCATTACATATAAATGAAAATATATTCACCAAATGGCTCAAATCCAGTTTCGAATAATTTACTTGACAGCCTAAATTTTCCATTTGTAACCTGAGAAACATGAGAAAGATAAAGGTGTTAGGATCCATATAACAAAGTAAATGTAAAATAAATTGTATAGTATAACAATAATGTGGAATGGAAACTCTGTAAGACGTAATGATATACATAGCTCACGATCTTAAACCACACAAGGGAATATATAAGAAACCCTATCAACTAATCATGAAATTCTACACGGAAATATGACACTTAATTCAATGTCAACCCCAATCTTGCAATGGCGAACTCAATATTCCAGAAACTAACCCCTCTCCAATCATCACTAAACCCTACATGGAAATGTAAACCCTAATACACGTATAAAAATAAGTAAATATAAATACAAGTATGAATTTAGAATCTAAAGAATGTGATATAAAACGTCCAAATTGATTTCATTCAAAGTCAAATGGAATATAAATGTCTATATTTTATTTTATTCCAAGTCAAATGGAATATACCTAACGGAGATCATGTCATTTCTAGACGGTGAAACCCGTATGTAACGCAGATGTTATTCCATATCGAAACAATATTACTACACCATTTACTATGCATATCAGATAAAAACACAAGTGGAATAGTTGATTTGGACACAGACAAAGAGAATGTGAAGATAATCGAAGGAAAACAGATAGAACTTACAGGAGTTTCAAAGATCTGAGAAGAATCGAGTTCGTGAAGTTGGAGAGGAAGGTTGTGTTACTAACCGCCGGTGAAACACTAACGCGGAAGACGATTGACAAGGAAGTACGAAGGAGATGTAAAAGCTTCCGATTGCATGCGGATGCGAGGCGTTGGAGGAAATCAGCGTCGGAGACCTTTTGACTTCGAGAAAGTTACCAAATGAAGTATAAAAGGGGAGATGTGAAGTAGGGAAAGACACGTTTTACTTTTCTGCAGTTAATAATTCATAATTTTAATTTAATTTTTTACAGGTTGCGCCGGTTATACGAAAAGGTATTATAGTATTAATATATATATTTAACGGCGTGTATAGGACTATTAGGGAAAATTGCTAGCGGGTGAATTACGGTTTCTTTTGTGGTTATAGGTTCCAATTTCCCTATAATTAATGTGATGCCCAAATAAGTGATGTTTGATGAGTTGCTAAAAAGAGAGAGAGACGGATCCGAGTTTGAAGACCAAATTGGGTTTTGGGTCAGACATTGGTTCCTCGTGTCTCTTTACGTAACCCTAAACGAAACGAAGGCGGAGAGAGCAATGCTCTGTTAGATCTAAATCCGAAGAGAGAGGGAGAGAGAGACGCCCAAATCATCATGGATTTAGATCAGTGGATATCCAAGGTCAAAGACGGCCAACATCTCTCCGAAGACGAGCTTCACCTCCTCTGCGAATACGTACTTTACTTCGAATCTTCTGCTCTCCTCTATAGATAACATTTATAGGTCTTCTGTTATATAGACTTCTCAACGGTTGATACACTTGGTAACGTTCATATGGTGTTTTGTTTAACAGGTGAAAGAGATTCTGATTGAGGAATCAAATGTACAACCTGTCAACAGTCCTGTCACCGTCTGTGGTGATATCCATGGCCAGTTTCACGACCTTATGAAGCTTTTCCAGACCGGTGGTCATGTTCCCGACACTAACTACATTTTTATGGTAATGGACTTTTACTGTTTTTTTTTTTTTTTTTGGGGCACATCAATCAGTATGAGATTTCATTTGCTTTTTCCCAGGGAGATTTCGTTGATAGAGGTTACAACAGTCTTGAAGTTTTCACTATTCTTTTGCTTCTTAAAGCAAGGTATGCTTTCCATATGTCTTTCTGTTTCACTTTGTCTACCCGCATTGTTCTGTTGTGCTTAAAACCCATCTCTCTCTTGTATGTCAATGTGTAGATATCCAGCCCATATCACACTTTTGCGTGGCAATCATGAAAGCAGACAGCTTACTCAGGTATGTATTTTATTGTTGCAGTGCTCTTCATGAAGTTCCTAGTAGATAAAGTAGTTTTGAATTTTCTTCCGCAATTGTTATAACTGGATCTGAAAGTTATATATGTACATGTGGTAATGTCATGCCAGACGTAGACATGGATGTTAACTAAGATGCGTTTTAGTGATACTCGAGTACACAGAGTTCATCGCAATATCTTATTAATTTTTTTACATCCACTGCCAAGGAAGAAGATTGTATGATAAGTTTGTATTTTGAACACACTTGTGGTAACTCTTCAATATGATTTAGCTGAGAGCTGCACCTCCTGTTGTTACAAATTTAATGTATATTCCAGTATCTGCTGACAGTATGAACAAAAAATATTCTTACGTTAGTGATGTTTGTAATCAAATAATGGTGTTTTGCATAGTTTCTTCCTGCTCACTGTTTTCGTTTAAATTTTTCGTGTTTAATTTCCATGCTACACTTGGTTTGTATTTTGTGTCCCTGAAGGTTCACTTTTTTTTTTTTAATAAAGTTGTTGCCTTGAATTATAATTGCTAGGTCTATGGTTTCTATGACGAATGCCAAAGGAAGTACGGTAATGCTAATGCTTGGAGATATTGCACGGATGTGTTTGACTATCTTACTCTTTCCGCTATTATAGATGGCACTGTAAGCATATTCCCCATGATCTTTGGCATTGTGTATGAATGTATAAGTTGCGTACTATATTTAAAAATATTGCTTCCTCGATGTAGGTTCTATGTGTTCATGGTGGCCTTTCACCTGATGTACGGACGATTGACCAGGTTAAAAAGTGCCTCTTTTTGATTAATGATTGATTAAAATCTCATTCACTCACTTCAGATCTTATTGTGTCCTCTAGATAAGATTGATTGACCGGAATTGCGAAATCCCGCATGAAGGACCATTCTGTGATCTTATGTGGAGCGATCCTGAAGATATTGAAACATGGGCTGTTAGTCCACGTGGGGCTGGTTGGCTTTTCGGGTCCAGGGTTACCACTGAGGTATGGTTGTTTCTTGTTGTTGAAAATTTGAATAATATGTATAAGAAACACTTCTTTAACTTTGGCTTTTGTGTGCAGTTTAACCATATAAACAATCTTGAACTAGTATGTCGCGCACATCAGCTTGTACAAGAAGGTCTCAAGTACATGTTCCAAGACAAAGGCCTTGTAACTGTAAGTGTGGTGCCTTCTTATGGTTTGAAGTGTAATAATCTGCTTGGTGATGTTTCTTCTCTTTAATTTTTGTGTGTAAAGGTGTGGTCTGCACCTAACTACTGCTACCGCTGTGGGAATGTGGCTTCTATGTTGAGTTTCAACGACAACATGGCAAGTCATTTGTTTCCTCTTTTTCTACTGATATATATACCATTATCTCGTGTTTCATGTTCTTAAACCTACAAGAGGGGTCTCAGTTTACTTAACCCTTTTGTATCTATTAAGCTGCTCCTTTTGGTGCTCGTCTCTCTAACCCGAACATGAACGGACTTTCTTGTTTATGGGAAGTTAGACAAGTAGCTCTTGTAAGATGGAGTTAGAACAATGTTTTTTGCCATTTATATATGAAGTCACCTAGTTGGTGCTTGTTCTCCTTGTGTTCTTCTGTAGACTTGTTTGCGGAAAGTGTTTATGATCTGATCCAGTCCCCACTGACGGTTATGCTTTTATTACCAGGAAAGGGACGTGAAGTTCTTCACGGAGACAGAAGAGAACAATCAAATGAGAGGGCCAAGAACAGGTGTTCCTTACTTCCTGTGATGATCCTACATTGTTAGTCTCATATTGTTCTGACGAAGTTAGCGCCATTACCGTTGGCTTATGTTCTTGCAAGGTATATCTTCTGATGTTGTGTTTACACTTCCATTGTTTTTACGTCGTCTTTTGGAAACAAACACATTTTCTTGTGGAAGTGATCGTCACTTTAGCAATTCTAGTGGTTTTGATGCAGTTTTTTTAACTTTGATCTCTGACTCTGGACGTTGTTATACATGTGTTCTGTATGTAAGACCAATCTTCTCATCCCCTCTTTGCTTTGTTCGGTTAAGTTTCGGTTATTGCTGGATTGATTAAATCATGAAGCCGTCAAAGTTCAGTAATAAATAATTCACCAAACGAAATGTATAACTAGCAGTAATGCTGGATTTGGGTCGGGTATTTCAGTAGCCCTCAGGTTTATTTGCATTGGATACTTTATTATTTTGTCTAACAAACTGAAGATCCTCCAGATCCATATCTGAATGTATTTGACAAATATTTAAATTATTCGAATATATTCATATGATCAAAAAGTTAATGTAGTTAGTAATTGTCATTATAAATATTTGAATTATCAGTATAATTGATTTTATGTATGTATAAATATTTAATATTTATAGATATCTATAATATCTTTTGTTTAGATCGGATCTAACTGATGACCATTCTTACCCTTCTGGAAAGAAGAAGAACGAATAGAAAATAAACGTTGCAGATGAATAAAATTGCAGGAATAAAAATGAATGGTTGTTTCATTCCATATTTAACAAGAAATAACTTTATTTTTTATTTCTCTGCAAAAAAAAAAAAGAATGGTAGAAAATGAGATAGAAACATTATTCTTTGTGAATGGTGATTTTTTTTAGGAATGTTAGGAAATTCATTATTCCTGGTCGTTACTTAGACACCCTTCGTACCCTCAGATTTTGTTATTTGGATATACAAACCCCCGATCGTTGCGTAGGTTGTAGAGGCTTTATAATTTTGTAAATTTTCATCAATACCAAATTTTGTCAATCAATTTTTTCAAGCCTTAGAAATCTTCAAATTCTTAAAAGCTATTTTTGAAATCATTCTTTTTGTTGTTCACCTTTTTTTAAACTACTTTTAGAAAACTTTATAAGTTTTTCCTTCACCACTTTTTTGTTCATTTCAACCCAAATAAAATAGACAACACTTGAATTATAGCAAAATGATTATCTCCTATATAATTTGAAACAGAGAGTATATAGCAAACAAAAACCATCTAATGAAACCCAGACGTTCAAACATAATAAAATCCCAAGATTAACAAAACCAAACATAAAATTGGAAAGAAAAACAAGACAAAGAAAATAGATAACTGAGTCGTAAACGAAGCCGGTGCGGACATGAATGGTGAGGATCTTCGAGCCATAGAGGTGATAAGATGATTCGTTTTGTTTCCATTTTTTTTTCTGTTCAAACATGATATAACTTAATGACCTGATCAATGCTGGCACGACATATAGGACATTTCTTGTTTCTGATCTCTTTCAAGCAAGAAACGCATCCAGCGACATGTCCGCATGGCACACATGCTGCTTCCGATGACGCATCCTCACAAATCACACACACTCCAGATCCTCCACTACTTCCTTTACTCTCATAGTCTGCACACGAGAATGATGGATAGTGAACAGAATCGTCTCCTGCTTCCACCGTTACGGCTCTCGGTAGAGGAACTGATGGCGTAACCTCATTGGAAATGATATTTTCAGTTGTTTTCATAAACATTGGAGGATTCATTGGCTGTATAAATTTCCAATTATTATCAAATGAGTCAGAGAGACACACAAGTAGGAAATATCTTGACTTCCTAAGTCGTATCATTATGGCAAAACATACCTGTGGAGTTCCTTTACACGCCTCACAAAACGAGTTCAGCTGTTTTATGTCGCCCTTGGTTGCTGCTGCCAGCTTAAGTCGCATTTCTAAAAAAACGTTGAGATTAAAACAAAAAAAATATAAATAATGTTTTCAATTAAAGGTTGAAGCATCAAGTAAAAGAAGAATAGCTTTCTATGGTTACTAAATATTTTTTAAAGCAAGAATAGAGAATAAAAAATTATGTACACTTACGCCTATCGACTTGAGCCCAACGCCTAGCGTGAGAAATGTATCCCCTTTTTCTCTGCTTCTTGAGCTTTGATAAGTTACAAACAATCATCACTGAAGCATCAGACTGATCTGATCCAAGCTCCTCCAAGTTTGCTTTCCACAAAGGAATCTCCATCATGGGTTGTGCATCCTAATTATATACACATCATAACAGTTTCATAAGTATAATGGATCGTGTATCTTCTCAGTTCTCATTAGCCACTTTCTTACATTTTACTGTTCGTTTTCTAATCTTGGCCTAAGTGGTCTCTTAGGTTCGAGATTTAACCTATCATGAAGTATGTTTCATGCAAAGTTTATGTCATTATAAGACTTTTTAGGTGATGATTGTTTATTTGGTTTTTAGATTGTAGTTTTTGGTTTTTAGTTTTTTTATTTTAGTTTTTAGATTTTGGTTTTAGTTTTTGGTTTTTGATTTTGCCGTAGATTTTGGTTTTTTTGAAAAACTTGATTGGTGACTAGATTTTGGTTTTTGTTTTTAGATTAAAATAAATAATTAATGATAAAATATTTTTTCAGGAAAAATAAAATAAAAATATCATAAGTATCACTAAAAGTAAACTAATATAAATTTAGTTTAAAATAAAAATAAAAACAAGAAACCAAAATATTGTAAAAATTAATGGCTGTATTTTAAATATATTTAAGTTTATATTTACATAATATATTTTAACTCAAAAAAAACTAAATAAAATGTATTTATATTTTCATTTCTAATTCTTATTTTCCAAAGGACCAATACACCAATTTAACTTTGCATTTCATTTTAATATATTTCAAGATATATATGAACCTACTATCGTTCCATCGTATTTTTCTCTTTAATATTAATAGCATACATTAATTATTCAACTAAACTAGATAATCAGTCAATTATAAATATTTATTTAGTAAATAAATAAATACTTCTCATAACCTTTGATGTACAATATAATGTCGTCTTAAGTAATATTTTGTATTAAAAACTTTATATAAATTTAACCAAATTTATTAGTTATAATTATTAATTTTATTATAATTGAATAAATTAGTTTTAAAGAATATTATTATTTATAAGATTTGTTTTCATGTCTTTTTGTTAAATAAATGTGGCTCTTACAAATAAAAAGAAATATTTGTTTATCAAGGAGGCATATCTTCACGTAAGAAATATCAGTATTAATAATGTGTTGAATAAATATAGATATATTGTACCTGAATTATTAACAAAAAAACAAAAAATAATGTGTGGAATAAATATAGATATATTGTACCGGAATTATTAAAAAAAACAAAAACATAAACAAATTACTTTTAAAACAGTTGCCGTAGGTTTGATAGAAAAAACTCCAAAAATACAGATTCTGGTTTTTCCTTTTAATTGCATAGGAGACTCAAAAACCAGATTCCCTATTTTACAGGGAAACTATTTTGGCAAAATCTTGAATGGCTTGAAACTAGTTTTTGGAAAAACTAAAACCAAAAACTAATTCAAAAACCACAAACAATCAACCTAGTCTATCATGTATTTATTTATGCTTTTAATTTAAAAGTCTTTAGTAAACAATAAACAGTTTCATAAGTATAGTAATATCAAAACTTGGAAACAAATCCTAGTTTCATAAGAGAAAGGATTATATTTAGTACCTGAAGACTAGCATACACAAATAACTCCAACTTCAAAGGGTTTCGAGAATCAGTTGGTACGATAACAACCCATCTGCAAAAACACAAGTCCTAAAGCAGATTCATATTCATGTGCAACAGTAAGAAAGACAAGAAACAAATAAAAAAGAAGGATACTCACACTTTTCTTGAAAGAAGCTGATCAGGAGAACATAATTCAAGAAAGCTGGGGCCATAAAGTTCACGCATCCAGCCAGAGAACAAGCAGATGCGACTCTGCATAATCAAACAGTTTAAAGCGTATTAAATCATAAAACGTCTCATACTGTTTACTCGTTTATTATAGAAATAGGTGAAGCATACCTCGATTGCGCGCACAGTATCGCTGTAACCTTTAGCCCTAGCAACCTTAAGAGTTTCTGCTACATCATATAGCTTTGCTTCTGCACAAGCTAAGATTAATGGCGTTCTTCCTTCTTTATCAGCCCACTACATCCAAAACGCACAGTTGCAACTGATAAAAACGAAATCTTACAATTATAAAGATGAGAAGATGGGACTAGAAAGAAGAAAAACCTCGAGTCCTGCCCCTTCATGGCAAAGGGATTTGATACTTTCGACATCGTTGTGATTCACTCTTTGAAATAGCATCTCGTCTTTAAGCTGTTGTTGCCCCATTTTACTAAAAAAATTGGTTTTATCACGATGATTAAACAATTAAAAAAGGGGATATATATATATAGAAGAATTCTTTAAGAAAAAAAAAGAATATATATAATATAATATACAAGGAAACTACTAAGAAAATAAAAAGTACTTTCCTCACTAAAAATAAATGATTTCCTCTTCTTTTTCTTTTCTTTCGGAGGGGTATATTCAATTGAGAGTTTCTGGTGATTTGCAATAAAATAACAAATCCACTGTTATTCAAACATGAATTTTAAAATCTTATTTAAAATCCAGTGTTATTTAACTTGACATTTTATGAACTAATCTCAATCTAGTGTTATTGAAAATATTTTAAGTTGTGGAATTTTAAAGTTTTCGAGTGATTTTAAAGTGTTTGGGTGGAGTTACTTGGTTAAAAAATTTAAAACTCAAATCTTATGGTTTTAATTGATATTTTAGAGTGGTTTAACAAAAATCATTTTAATCTCTGCGATTCAGTGAAATCATGTAAAACTTCATTAAAAATCAAATCACCTCAAATTTTATATTGAATACATTCTCGTTCGAAGAAGTGTCCGAGAAAGTAAAGAATTTGACTTTTAATTTAGTTGTCCGCATAAAAACAGTATCTAAAAATAAAAATTAATTACTAATTATATATATATATATATAATATTAAATAAATATGGTAAGGTCGTTGAGGAAGATGTTTGACATGACTAAAATACATTGATCAAAACAAGTTAATGGTGATATTTAATTATTCAAGTTTCATCGGGCCAGATGATTATTATTCCCAACGATGACCAGGTAGTTATCAGTCTCGTCAATTATATTTCAAGTTTGGTTCAAATTCAACAAATGCAGGCAAAAGACAAAGGTGATTAGTCCATTTCTCGTCGTTTCTGTTTTAATTTTTTTGTTTGTTTAGAACTTAAATATTTATGTTTAAGTTTATATAGTCAAATTTAGTTTTTTTAGTTCTGAACTTCTGATACTAGAATTTGGTACTTTTATTTAAATTCATGGTTTATGATTTCCTTGCATTTTGTATGTATATATATGTTTTCAAAAAAAAAAATATATATATATTTTTAAATAAAAAAAAGAAAGCTAAAAGCATGATTAACCCGGAGTTCTTAGGATGAGGTTTTTAGCGGAAGTTAATAAACTGTTTCTTAACTTTTAATTAAAATAACTAAGAACCGGTTCTTAAGTAGAATCCCACTCTAAAAATTCTGGGTTAATTATGGTGTGAAAAGGTTGTGGAAATATCTTGACTACTTAGCAAAGAGGTGTCTGTCAATTTCAAAAGTTGACTCGGGACACAAGGCCAAAATATCATGACTTCTTCTTAGCAACGAAGTGTGAGAAGTTCAAACCACTTGGAGTTGAATGTTCAGAGGAGACCAAAAGTCTTTATAATTCACATATTTGGTGATAATTTTTTTTCTAGCAAATAAATGCTGAAATGTCCTTTAAATTCAATAATTATATTTTATTTGAATCTAAATCATTAATGGAATATGATCGGTTAATTGTTATTTTTTTGACAAAAGTAGAGCCGGACAAAAAACCTGGATCCGAGGAACCGAACTGAACCCGATCTGAAAAACTAGCATCAAACCCGAATCAAAATTGACTAAATATCCGAACAGATCTAAAATTTTTGTATTTAAAGAACCGAAACCAAACCCGATCCGAACCGAAATATTTCGGGTACCCGAATGTATCCGAAATTTTTTTATAAACCTATATATTAATTTTTTTTTAGATTTAATGTATATTAAAAAACATCCAAAATATATTTGATACTCTTACCTTATCCAAAATACTTGAAAATATATACAAATAATAATAAAAAAATGTCTAAAATAGTTAAAATATACTCAAAATACCAGAAATACTTAAAATATTTATTTATTCTCTATCCAAATATTCAAACCAAACCAATTTATATGTTAAGTTTAGGTATTTTGACATATGTTATTCAAATTTATATGTAATATATTATTTTGTTTATAGATTTTGAGTAATTTAAAATATATAATGGATTTTAAAATTTTAAAAATAATTTAATGGGTTATCCGAACTCGAACCGAACCCGCAAAGATCTGAACCGAACCCAAATCAAAATTTAGAAATACCCGAATGGAGCTAAAATTTTTGATCCCGAAAACCCGAAATCCGAATAAATCCAAACCCGAATGGATACCCAAACGTCCACTCCTAGACAAAAGCATGAAAATAAACAAATTTGACCATAAAAAGAAAGAAAATTAAGTATTTTAGGCCAACAATAAATATATATATATGAAAATTTGACCGGTCACAACATATCATCTAATTACCTTCATTTGTGACGTGCACCACGACTGAAGCTTTATCCCAAAAATTCCTTCGATTTATGTAACTGCTATTTAAGTTTTAAAGTGAGTACTTATACTTTTAGTTTAGAGATAATCGGCCTCCATCTCCTTTTTTTTTTTTTTTATCAACATCGGCCTCCATCTCCATGCCATCATTTTGGACAATAATTATGCGAGTATCCCTCCTTTGGTATCATTTAGAATAGTAACTTTGATTTTCTTCGGCAATTGCTATAACTGGTTTTGAAAGTTATATTTGTGCATGTGGCAATGCCGTGGCAGACGTAGACATGGATGTTAACTAAGATGTGTTTTTGTATGTTGGTCCCAGTCAAAGCTTCAAATAGAACTCAAGAACAATTGTTTGTTTGGTAGTTAAGATTACCTATTTTTGGTTTTTTTTCCATTAGTTTCCTCAACACAAGGAAGATCAATTCTCTCCTTAATATGCTTAAGACAATAACACAAAATATTTAAATAAAATACTGGTTTGGTTTACGCCAAATACTTGCGATTGAGAACCTTGGTTCGTGATGATACCCTCCGGTCCGGTTCTGCTACATGATCATCACGTACTGAAGATGCATCATTAATCCCCTTCCCAAAACGAATCTTGTCCTCAAGATTAAAATCAGGGTAACTCTGTTTCAGCTGCTCGAAATCCTCCCAAGTTGCATCTTCTTTTGGTAAATCCTTCCATTGTACTAGCAATTCTCGGAGCTGACTCCCTGTTTGTTGTGAAGCTCGTACTTGAAACACTTCTTCTGTGATCAATCGTAAGAGACCATTGGAGCGTAGTGGTGGGAGCGTTCCAGATGTTGGTGTGGCGTCTCCAACTCGTTTTTTAACTAGTGACACATGAAAAACAGAGTGGACACGGGTACCTTCCGGGAGCTTAAGGCGATAGGCGACATGTCCAATGCGTTCTTCAACTTGAAAAGGGCCAAGTACCTTGTAGACAGCTTATGGCAAGTGCGCTTGAAGATGGTATGTTGTCGATACGACTGGATTCACAGATAAACCCAGTCTCCAACTTCGTATGCAATGTCTCAACGCTTTAAGTCTGCTGCTTGTTTCATTCTGTTGCCGGCTCGTTCAAGATTGTGCTTCAGAACCTGCAATATCTCATCACGTGCCGCCAGTTGTTCATCGAGTTCCAGGACCGGTGTAGTGCCAATCTCGTACCTCACTAGGGGAGGTGGTTCTCTACCATATAGAGCTTTGAACGGCGTCATACCAGTGGACGCGTGGAAGGTTGTGTTGTACCAGTATTTTGCCCACGGCATAAAGGTACTCCATTGCTTAGGGCGGTGGTGGATAAAGCAACGAAGATACTGCTCAATGATCCTGTTGACGACTTCGGTTTGGCCATCGGTTTGGGGATGATAGGCTGATGACATCCGTAGTTGTGTTCCTGACAAACGCCATAGCTCACACCAGAAAGTGCTAACAAAGATTCGGTCGCGGTCACTTACAATGGATTTTGGGATGCCATGGAGTTTGACGATGGATTTGGCAGTGTAAGGATGAGAGAGCGGAATGAGGTGCGCTGATTTTGTAAGACGATCCACGCCGACCATAATGGAGGTGTGATTATCAGAACGAGGCAATCCATCGACGAAGTCCATCTATACATCTTCCCAAATCTGAGTCGGTATTGGAAGTGGTTGAAGCAACCCCGCTGGTGATAAACTTTCATATTTCACCCGCTGATAAGTATCACAAGCAGCAACGTATTCCCGAACAGACTTATGCATGGATGGCCAAAATAACTGTTGTGCGAGTCTCTTGAACGTGCGCAATGCACCCGAATGTCCTCCAATGTGTAAATCGTCGTGTTCCTTCAACAAAGCTGTGATCTGAGGAGATCCTGGTGGAATGATGATGCGGTTGTTGTAGCAGAGGAGACTGTTGCGGTGGTCATATGGTTTGCCAGGGGCAGTGTCGGCTTGAAGGCCAATGCATATGAGGAAAGGATCCGTTGTGGCCGCTAAGTGCAACGCTTCCCACACTGCTGAGTGCTGTCCTGTTATCGCATTAAGGCAAGGACTATCTCTGCGGCGTGACAATGCATCTCCTGCAGCATTAGCAGTTCCAGGCTTCTAAGTAATCTCATAATCATAACTCAAGAGTTTACCCATCCACTTTTGTTGTTCAGGAGTAAGGATCCTTTGCTCAAGGACAAAAAGAAACCTCTTCTGATCTGTCCGAATGGTGAATCTGCGACCTATGAGGTATGGCCTCCATGTACGAATGGCAATCACGATAGCAAGCATTTCCCGAGCATAGGTAGACCAGTTTTGCTTTGCGACGCCAAGAGCTCTGCTCATGAAAGCGATCCGCTTTCCTTGTTGTGTCTCCTGAAGCATCTGCGTGAATGATCAATGGCATAGAGAAATCAGGGAGAGCGAGAGTTGGAGTGCTTGTCATGGCCGTCTTCAGAGCTTCAAAAGCTGTCTCTGCTGCTGCTGTCCATTCAAACTTCCCCTTCTTCAAAAGGTTCGTCAGAGGCCTAGCAATGATCCCATAGTTCTCCACGAACTTTTGGTAGTAACCAGTAAGGCCCAGAAACCCTCGCAGTTTTGTCACAGTCGTTAGAGGAGACCAGTCGACCATTGCCTTGATTTTGCACTGATCCACCTTAGCTCCTGCAGCCGATATGATATGTCTCAGATACTCTAGCTCTTCCCGTCCAAATTCACATTTCTTCTTCTTGACAAAGAGCCGATGTTGTTGGAGAAGATCGAAGATGATGCGAACATGTTCCAGATGCTCCTGCCAGGTCCGACTGTACACCAAGATATCGTCGAAAAAGACAAGAACAAACTTACGAAGATGCTGCCTGAAGACTGAATTCATGAGTGCCTAAAACGTTGACGGCGCGTTACACAACCCGAACGGCATAACCAAGTACTCGTAATGTCCATTGTGGGTGCAAAAAGCTGTCTGAGGGATGTACTCGAACCTGATGATACCCGGCTGTCAAGTCAAGCTTGGTGAAGACAGTGGCGCCATGGATTTCATCGAGCATATCCTCTACATTTGGAATTGGAAATCTGTCTTTAACGGTGGCTGCAATCAGACCTCGATAGTCAGTGCAAAACCTCCACGACCCGTCTTTCTTCTTAACCAGAAGTACCGAAGATGAAAACGGACTGGAACTGCTGCGTATTTTTGTAAGAGACCATTCACCGCTTCCGGTATTGCCGAAGCATCAGTCAGAAGCTGCTGGATACTCCAGGCGAAACAGGCATGGCCCATACGGGCTTCCCTTGCCATCTCGGTTGGCTCGGCCCGTGAAATCCGGCTACTCTCGAGGCCTTGGATCTTTGCAGTCTAACCGGCCTAATTAAACTCCATCATCTGGGCCTTCCAATCACACAAAGTCGGGCCCAATTGAGACAGCCACTGTACGCCCAAAACGACTTCGAGTCCCGTCAAAGGAATCACATAGTAGTCAATGGTGAAACTCAGATCGTCGACTATGGTGATAACCGATCGATAAACACCCTTGCACCAGAGTGGATGTCCGTCAGCGACTCGGACCTTGAAAGGTTTGGTTGCTTAGATCTGTAAGTTCAATTTGTTAGCCACCTTCTCGCTGATGAAATTGTGGGTTGACCCACTGTGGATCAGTGCCACCGGCTTATATATGCCGATTAATCTTCACCGGCGTTCGTAAGGTCTGCGGCGTGTCCCACCCAGGTAGCGCTTGCAACGTCATTTCCGCTTCTTCCACTCTAGTTGATTCTTCTGACTCATCATCCTCCTCCACCATGAGAAGTAATTGCGACTTTTGACACTTATGGCCTGGAGTGTATCTCTCGTCGCAGCTGAAACACAAGCCAAGACTTCTTTTATGCTTCATCTCATCCCAGCTCAAGTGTTTCGGGGTCATTGTGGGTGCGTCTTAGTGGTTTGTCGCCGGACCCTCCGGCTTAGTGTTCGCCGGTGAGTTTTGAGTGTTGCGGTTGGTCGTGGAAGAGAATCTTCGACTGCGTTGGAGCTGTTCATCACGCATTCTAGCAAGTTCCACTGCCGCCTTTAACGTCTTCGGTTGAAACATCCGAATATTGTCCGATATAGCATATCTGAGACCGCCTATATACGTTCCAATGAGCGCCTTTTGCGTCCATCCTGACACCTTATTCTGAAGCCTCTGAAATTCTCGGTGATACTCCCTCAAGGTACCGGTTTGTTGAATTTCGGAGAGAGCCTCATCGAAGTCTTCAGCAGCAATTGATCCAAATCGTGCCCAAAGTTCTTCCTCAAAGACGTCCCACGAAACTGAGACTCCATTTTCATAGAGGGCCTTTGTTGTAGCCTGCCATCATTCATTGGCTTCATCCTCGAGATGATACGAAGCAAAGCTGACTCTCTGCTCTAGTGGCATCTTTTGGTAGCCGAAGTATTGTTTCGCCTTGCTCACCCATCACGTTGGATCTCCTTCTCAAAACTTGGGAAATTCCAGTTTCACATGCCGGCGGTTAGGTCCGTTGGGAAGAGGATTAGGATTCTCTCCTCTCTGAATGGAAGCGGAGGGTGAAGGTATCTTTGATCGTCTGATCCCTCCAGCCGCACTCGTTCCCACTTCGTGATTACCAGTCATCGTCTCTGTTGGAATTCCTCCCTTCGGTGCAATGGATCCCTCTTCACGAAGACTTGACACTGCATCAGACAGCATCCTCTTGAAAGAGTCTTCCATGCCACGAAACTTTGCAGCCATCTCTTCATCGATTTTTTCGTTGATCTTGGCAACTTCATCTTGTACCATTCCGATACTTGTTTCCAGGTCTGCCAATCTCTCTTTGTTGCTTGCCATAACCATAATATAGCTTCAGGTTATAGCAAAAGTTTGCTCTGATACCAAATGTTGGTCCCATTCAAAGCTTCAAATAGAACTCAAGAACAATTGTTTGTTTGGTAGTTAAGACTACCTATTTTTGTTTTTTCCCATTAGAATAAGAGAACCAAACAACGTAGAGGAGATCAACTCCTACAAACTAGGGAAATGGAAAATATGGGAAAGGGGGTTTCCTCAACACAAGGAAGACCAATTTTCTCCTTATTTTGCTTAAGACAATAACACAAAATATTTAAATAAAATACTAGTTTGGTTTACGCCAAATACTTGCAATTGGGAACCTTGGTTCGTGATGATACTCTCCGGTTCGGTTCTGCTACATGATCATCACGTACTGAAGATGCATCATTGCTACTTGAGTACTGAGTTAATTTTGCAATGCTTTAGTAAAATGATTCTTTGCATCCATGAGTTTTCTTGTTGGAAGTTCTTAATGTATGTCTATTCCTACGCAATATCTCATAATTTTTGTGAATGAAGAAGATTATATGATATTTGTATTTTGAACACACTTTTGGTAAATCTTCAATATGATTAAGCTGAGGAGTATACCTCATGTTACAAATCAAATGTGCATTCCAGTATCTGGTGACAGTTATGATTACATATTCTTACATTAGAGGTTTACCTTTTTAATAAAATTGTTGGCTTAAACTATATTTGATAGGTCTATGGTTTCTATGACGAATGCCAAAGGAAGTAAGGTAATGCTAACGTTTGGAGATATGCTAACGTTTGGAGATATTGCACGGATGTTTTTGACTATCTTACTTTTTCAGCAGGAAAATGGCCAATTTATACATCAAGAAGGGGTTGCGGTCCCGATCAGTACATACATTCACACCATGTGGTAAAACATACTTCAACACAAATTATAGTCAAATTTCATACGTCAACCAACACTTTTCGGTAAATTCATACAATGACCGTGTCTCCATTAGTCAAATATTTACGGAGTCTTACGTGGACTTAACAGATGATTACGTGGAAATTAAGCCCAAAACGATATCGTTTTATTGAAAACGAAAAATTGTTTTAAAGTGGGGTTCGAACCCGGGTTACACACAAAAACCTATTCCCCAGTCGACCACTCTGCCATGTATGATTCATCGTATTAATACATCACATATACATATTTAACATTCATCGGTTCCGGGTTCCCAAAATATAAATTTGATTTCATTTGGTTTAGAGGGGGAATCGAACCCGGGTTCCCCACAATAACCCATCCCCCACTGGACCACTCTGCCATGTATAATTCATCGGTTTAATACATCACATATACATATTTATCATTCATCCGTTCTGGGTTCCCCAAAAAAAATTCGTTTTCATTTGGTTTAGGGGGACTTCGAACACGGGTTCCCCAAAATGACCCATCCCCCACAAGACCTCTCGCCATGTTCATCGGTTTAATACATCACATATACATATTTATCATTCATCCGTTCTGGGTTCCCCAAAAAAAATTCGTTTTCATTTGGTTTAGGGGGACTTCGAACACGGGTTCCCCAAAATGACCCATCCCCCACAAGACCTCTCGCCATGTTCATCGGTTTAATACATCACATATACATATATTTGGTTTGGTAAGAATTGCTCAAATGTTTTGTCAAAAAAAAAAAGAATTGCTCAAATTAAATTTTAGGAAATTGTAAGTTTCAATTTGTTTATATATTTTAATCCAAATAATTTATATTTGAATTTAGGTTCTCGCTGTTGCTCGGCTTGATTACCCCCATTTGATGTGAACACGACCAATGGACATCAAGATTTTGAGTTTAATTAGTTGTACAATACTTATTGATTAACTCTATGATTAATTAGGTGATAAAGTAGATTTGTATGCTGCTCACATGGATGTGCACGAAATAATTCTTTTAACTGGGTTCGAATCCCCCCCCCCCCATAAGAAAACGTTTTCGAGGAACCCGGAACACATGAATATGTATTATGTGATGTATTAAAATAGTGAAGCTTACATGGCTGAGTGGTCGAATCCTCCTGCAAACCAAATGTTTAAAATAAAATGACGTCGTTTTGAGCTTAATTTCCACGTATTAACCTTATAAATCCACGTAATCATCCGTTAAGTCCATGTAAAATTCCGTCAATATTTGACTAACAGAGACACGGTCAATGTATGAATTTACCGAAAAGTGTTGGTTGGCTTATGAAATTTAAATATAATTTGAGTTGTTGATGTATGTTTTAATACAGGGCGTGAGTGTATGTACTGATCGGGACCGAAACTCCTTGTTGATGTATGAATTGGCCGTTTTTCCCTTTTTCAGCTATTATAGATGGCACTGTAAGTATTTTCATCATGGTCTTTGGCATTGTATTATGATGTATCTTCTCTTAGAGTTATATGAATGCATAAGTTGTATATTATATTTAAAAATGTTGCTTCCTCCATGTAGGTCTATGTGTTCATGGTGGTCTTTCACCTGATGTATACGAACAATCGACCAGGTTAAAAAATGCTTCTTTTTTATTAATTGTTTTCTGGTTTTCACCCACTTGAAAGCTTTATTAATGATAGATTAGAATTCTTATAAAATCATCTAAAAACTCATTAAAATCAAATATCTTTGTTGTAGATTGAATACACCCCATAGTCTTTAAAACTAAGAAGTAGTTTTTGGTATTTGATTTCCAACAAACTACTTTTTCTCCAATCATGATTTTGATCAAATAGATCTATTCCATTTATTTAGAGAAACTAATTTTTGATTCATTTTACTAATTCATAAAGTAAAAAACAAAATCTATATTCTGTTGGGTTCTTCTTTTTATTTTAATTAATTTTAGTTAAATAATGTATTATATAAGACCTACACCTACTACCCTACAAACACACAAACCAACGTAAACCTTAAACTAAACTACACTACCATATGTGTATAATCAATGCATCACCCAAGTCTCCAGCTTTAGGAAGCTTTACTAATTACAGTGCTGTAATTATACATATCCTGTTTCAAACCCCCTTCCCCCATCCAATCGAGAAGGTATTTTGCCCCCGCAAACTGCCCCTTCTTACATGCACTACAAGAAAACGTTCCCGTAACGACGAAACATTACGAGGAAAATCTTTCCTCGTAAACTTACAGGTAGTTTACGAAGATGTTATGACGAAACTGAAATTCGTCGTAACGACGACGTAAAATTACAAGGAAAACGTTTCTTCGTAAATACCTTGTAAATTTACGACGAAAGTATATGGCAAACAATATTCGTCGTAAATTTACGAGGATATTACGACGACACATGTTACCGTTATTTATTGGTGAAAATATTTATTGAATGTGCTTTGAATTGCCTAATTTCGTTGTAAAATCGTTGTAAAACAGATGTAAGAGAGATGTAAAACCCTAGTAAAATCCTTGTTATACTTCACCTACCAAACTCGAAATTTTTTCTATATATATGTTATTTCTCACGACTCACTCTCTCACAACTCACAAACGAAAGAGAAAGAAAAAAAATCTCAGGAAAAAAAAATCCCAAAAAAAATTCTAAAAAAAAAAATTTCCCCCAAAAATTCCCAAATTTTTTTGTTTAAAAATGGCGGATGGCGGTAATATTTACGAGTTACGGAGTTGGATGTATTCCCATAAAGATTCGGAAGGGAGAGTGACGAATGCATTTCTGAGCGGGCTAGAGACATTCATGTACCAGGCGGGCTCTACACCGCTCACGCAGGAAAGCGGTAAGATGTTCTGCATTTGTCGGAAATGCAATAATTCAAAATTTGCACGTAGTAAAACTGTATGGAAGCATTTAGTAAACCAGAGATTTACACCACAATATTATATTTGGTATCAACACGGAGAGGGTTATGGTGAAAATGAAGCTAGTAGTAGTAATAATAAT
>NC_027750.1:62263833-62263940 GCF_000695525.1 Brassica oleracea var. oleracea
AATTACCATCAAGAAGAGCAGATGGTAGATCATGATAGGGTTCAAGAAATGATTACTGATGCATTTTTAGAAATCACTACAACAATAGCTGATGGAACTGGAAATGT
>NC_027750.1:62264129-62266304 GCF_000695525.1 Brassica oleracea var. oleracea
AGACAACGTGTCTGCTGAATCTTATTATGAGATTCAGAAATTGGTTTGTAGTCTTGGGTTGCCTTCGGATATGATAGATGTTTTCATCGACAACTGCATGATCTACTGGAAAGATGATGAGAAGCTAGAAGAGTGTCGATTCTGCAGGAAACCACGATTCAAACCGCAAGGACGTGGGAGGAATAGGGTGCCGTACCAACGGATGTGGTACCTACCAATTATAGATAGGTTGAAAAGGTTATATCAATCTGAGAGGACTGCTGCATCGACGAGGTGGCATGCCGAACATGTCCAGAGGGATGGCGAGGTCGCTCATCCATCAGATGCAAGAGCGTGGAAACATTTCACAAGGTACACCCAAATTTCAGTAGAAATATTCGGAATGTCTATCTTGGGTTATGCACCGATGGATTTAGTCCATTCGGAATGTCTGGGAGATAATATTCTTTGTGGCCAGTCATTCTTACGCCGTACAATCTGCCGCCGGAAATGTGCATCGAACAAGAATTTCTATTCTTAACCATATTAATCCCTGGGCCAAAGCATCTAAAACGATCGCTAGATGTTTTTCTTCAACCATTGATACAAGAGCTAAAAGAGTTGTGGTTAGATGGTTGAGGGCGTATGATTGTTCGTTGAAAAACAATTTTACGATGCGAGCAGTTCTGCTGTGGACGATAAGTGACTTTCCTACTTATGGGATGTTGTTTGGTTGGACAACACATGGAAGATTATCTTGTCCATATTGTCTTGGATCGACAGATGCTTTTCAACTGAAGAATGGTAGGAAGAGTTGCTGGTTTGATTGTCATCGTCGCTTTCTCCCCATTTCTCATCCGTACAGAAGAAATAAGACATTGTTTAGGTACAAAAGAGTTGTCAGAGACAGTCCTCCTCCATATCTCATCGGCCAACAGATTGAAGCAGACATTGATTATTTCGGAGCTCAGAAAACAGTTAAGTGTGGAGGAAACTGACATGTTCCTGGAAATATGCCTGATGGGTATGGTGTGGCGCACAATTGGCATAAGAAGAGTATATTTGGGAGCTGCCTTACTGGAAGGATCTTCTTTTACGTCACAACCTGGATGTGATGCATATAGAGAAGAACTTTTTTGACAACATCATGAATACAAAACTGAACATCCCTGGGAAGACAAAAGATAACAAGAAGTCAAGGATGGACTTACCAGATATTTGCTCAAGAAGTGAGTTACATATCAAGAGCAATGACAACGTTCCTGTTCCTATCTTTCGGTTGTCATCAAAAGCCAAAACAACTTTGTTTGACTGGGTTGCTTCAGAAGTTAAGTTCCCTGATGGTTATGTTTCTAATATGTCAAGATGTGTTGAACGAGGTCAAAAGTTCTCAGGAATGAAGAGTCATGATTGTCATGTGTTTATGAAACGACTACTTCCATTTGTTTTTGCAGAGCTACTTCCAACAAATGTACATGAAGAAATTGCATGCAAATATTTATTTATAATATATGTACATATGTTATGAAATGTTATTAATTGGGTTACTTTTGCAATATATAGCCATCGATGCATTCTTCAGAGATCTTAGCACACATACATTCAAGGAAGAAGTTATCGAACAACTTCATGAGAACATTCCGATCATATTGTGCAATCTGGAGAAGATATTTCCACCATCATTTTTTGACGTCATGGAGCATCTAGTTGTCCACCTCCCGTATGAAGCATTGCTTCGTGGACCTGTTCACAATGGATGGATGTATCCGTTTGAGCGTTCCATGAAACATTTGAAGGGAAAAGCAAGAAATCTTGCAAAGGTCGAAGGTTCAATAGTTGCTGGGAGTTTGACAGCAGAAACATCTAACTTCACATCATACTACTTTGCTCCAACTATTCGTACGAGAAAAAGAGTTCCTAGAACATATGATGATGGAGGAGTACCGACATCATATGCAGTTGATGGTGTTCCTGATGTTTTCTGTCAAATTGGGCGGTTTGGTGGTAAACTGAAAGAAGTATGGTGGTCATGTGAAGAAGATAAGCATAATGCCCACACTTATATTTTGCTCAACTACGAGGATGCAATAATCCGTTCCTTTGAGAGGTAAATATTCTTGTGAATGTTAATTATATGAAAAATGTTAATTATATATGCTCTAATGCATTCATTTTATTTGCAGCATGTTTGTAAAG
>NC_027750.1:62266465-62269679 GCF_000695525.1 Brassica oleracea var. oleracea
GCCTTTGCAACACTGTCTCCGATTGGAAGGACAAGTGGGAGATCTACAGTTATGAGGGAAAGCCCACCGAGCTCACGAAAGATGTATGGGATGATCTCATCGCCTTTTGGAAGCTACCCTCTTCGATCCGTAAGGCGAACTCGTGCTCCGCTTCCCGAAGAACGAAGGAAAAAGATGGTCATTTGCCCATGGTTCACAGAACCGGACAAAAGCCTCACGCCGGAATCCGTCTAGAAGCTGTAAGTTTGTTTCTAATATTTATTTTGAATTCCTTAATTAATTTTAATTTTAATATTTAATTTTTTTTGTAGTATGAGAAGACGGGCGTTTTACCATCTCTGTCTGATCTATTCAAGATGACTCACGCCACATCAGACGGAATTTTTGTGGATCCGGCATCCGAGAAACTCTTCAACGCAGTGGCTTCTCGGGTTGAAGAGCGGGAGACGCAATTAACCCAGCAGTCTCCTGATGGATTACCCGTCAAACTGACAACCGAAGAGGTCGACAGGATCTTTGAAGAGATAAAACTTTATAATTTTATTTAAATAAATTTAACTATTTAATAAATTTTAACTATATTAATATCTTTTTATAGGTGGCTCCTAGAAAGAACGGACGGATAGTGGGCATAGGTTCTATTAACAAAGTTGCTAAGGCAACGTCATACGCGTCGAGACGGGATGAAGAGAACTCTCATTTGAGAGCTCGGATGGATAGCCAGTAGGATCACTTAGACTCTCTTGAAGATCTGCTGGACGTGATGGCGGTGGGAAACCCGACTATGCAGAGAGCATTAACTTAGAGGCGAGCAGCTCTCGCGATGCCAATACGGAATCCCGAAGATGCCGATCCAGACCGTTCTCAACCGAGCACCGCCACCGACTACTTTGATAATTTGTAGTAGTTTTTTTATTTGTTTCCTTTTGTATTATAAATTTAAATATTATGTTATGACTTTTGAATAGTTTTTAAATATATATTTTGATTTTCATATTTCATTTTATATTTAAATTTTTTAAAATTTAGAATATTAAATAATATTTTAATTTTAATTTAATATTAAATGGCAAGAAACGATTTAAATTCGTTGTAAACTTTACATGGATTTTACAACGAAATCCTCGTAACATTGTCGTAAGGTTTACGTGGAGCTTACATGGGCAGCGTTGTAAAATCCTCGTAAAGATTACATGGAGTTTACATTGAAATAATACGAGTACTTTACAACGAAGTATTACGACTCGTTGACGACGAAATGTTTCCTTCCGTTTTACGAGGAAAACTTTCCTCGTAAACGTTACCACGTCTTTACGACGAAACCTCCCTTACGACGGACGTTTAACAACGAAACGGTTTTCAATGTTAATTCGTCGTAACACCTCTTTTACGACGAATTAACAAGGAATATTGCCCTCGTAAAAAATATGTTTTTTTTGTAGTGATGACATCTTAGTCAAAACATAATATGTATGCATGTTTTTGGTGATAGTTAGATTTTTTTTCTTTCTCCGGCATGTTTTGGTTCTCCCTCAATATTAAAATTTATTTTAAAAATTATGTAAACATATGTTACTTTTTTTTTGTCGCCAACTTTTTCATTCATTTGGGCTCAACTTACTGTTTTCTATGCACGGTTTCTGTATATATTATATGTACAAGTTTATTATATAAAATATATAGTTATATATATGTGTGTATATACATATATATGAAAATATGTGTCTACATAGACAATTAATTTTTATTCTAAATATAGTTACGGCATAAATATATGCATTATTGTAAAATTAGAATAACAGTATATAAGAATCTAATTATATAGCTATCTATTTATAATATTAAGTTACGTAAATTTAACTATTAATGGTGTATCTTCTTCTAGGTATGGCACAACAAGGAGAATCATCAAATGGCAAAGAGGTATTTATTTACTAAAAATGTTTTTAATTGTCTGACTATATAGTTTAATTGACTAACTAATGTACCATAGAAACATTAAAGAGAAAAATGCAGTGGAACGATAACATAGTGTTGTAATTAGAAGATTGAACACTGAATAGTTCTGTGTATTTTATTAATGAATAAGACATCCCTTATATAAGGGTTACAAGATAGAGATAAAAGGAAAGAGTATAAATCCTAATCCAACTAGATTTAGGATAACTACTAAATACATAAATGAAAAGATTACATATATAAGGAAAATGAAATAGAGTTTCCTTTTCTCTAAAGCTTGTGGCCGCCTCTCTCTCTCCTCTAAGGCATGCGGCCGCCTCTCTCTCCTTTCTCTAGGGTTTCAGCTATGTCTCTTTCTTCTAGGGTTTGGGTCGGCTATGGACCGGACCGGTTATGGACATTCATCACTTGATTTATAACACTCTCCCTTGGATGCCATAACCATACATGATTGTAATACGCTTCACGTTCCCTCATTAAAACCTTATCAGGAAAACCCAGTGGGACAAAACCATGATGAAGGAAAAAGAGTACAACACGTACTACTTCCCCTGATGTGAACCTCAGTGGAAGTTCTTTAGTCTACGCAACTGATGCGTGATCTTCCTGAACGTGTAGGTGAGAAGTAAACAAATCGGTCAAGTTATTACTGAACCGTAATTGGACCACTTCGACCTCTTCGGCCTTTTCTCATGTCCTTTGACATCGTGTGTCTTAGTAAAGTAGATGTGCTGAGCAATGCGTATTGCATTGTACTCGAAGATCACTGTCGGTTCTTTGCAAACTCATGTGTGCATGAGTCTTTGCAAAACGTGTGTATATGGACAGTATACCGAGCATGGTTCCATGAATTAATAATCTCAGGTTGTAAACCTATGATCCGGTGTATCTTCTACACGGATGTGTACCAGTATCTTGTCCATTGATCTTTCTCTATTATCATGTTGAGTCATAGATCTCAACCACATAAGCTTTCGAATACCTTGGCTATTATGATTGGTTATGATGATAAAGTGCGGACTACCATCGACCATACTATATTCTGATCAATTCATGTTTTGAATTATAGACATTGTCTATATATGTCCGCAACTCGTTCCATGAGCGTCCAAGATCATTGCTGCAAGGATTTTACAGTCTTATCAAACTATGGCTCTGCGGCCAAATACATTTGTGGACCTCGGTTATCAATCACTCTCGCATTCGGCAATGCCATATATATCAGACATTGCAGTCCTTTATCCATATCTTGATG
>NC_027750.1:62269779-62270259 GCF_000695525.1 Brassica oleracea var. oleracea
AAGCCGTTTATATCATGGTCATAGACCATGGTTCACGAATTTGTTCAAGAATTTGTAGTATTGATCATGTATCACGGGTTTATCCTCTCTCCCCGTCATGAACATACTATAATTTCGTGATGCTTAGGACAATAAAGCCTAATGAGTTTCCCTTTGTGTACATGTTTCACAACGTGAGATCTTATGGGATAACTCTTTGTGTCTTCTCAATATCAATCTTTGCATCAAGTTTAGACTAGGATGGCTAATCCGGTCTTGCCATAAAGTGTATAATTTTCGTGGGATATATCAGTATGATCACCACGGCTCTTGCCTCTTATCATACTGATCTGTAGCATAGTTTTGATCAGTAGATTACATAGGTATAGTCTTGACCACTTTCTTAAAAGGGTCTTAGGCGTTTTCTTTCTTTCTTAAATCTGAAGGAACTTGTTTCCTTTTGCCCATTGTTTCTATTTGGAAACCATATTAACTCAATGG
>NC_027750.1:62271372-62271972 GCF_000695525.1 Brassica oleracea var. oleracea
AATCTAGCAACCTAACTCTCATGCAAAGTGTAATCAATCATAAACCTCAAATCAATCATTCAAATTTTAAGCAATGTGAGATTTAAGGTTTCAAGGCCTTTAGGAATTTAAAACGAGATTTAGGGTTTTCAACATTTAAGTGGACGATTTTATCAACATGAGGTTAAGGGTTTCAAGGCCTTAAGATTTTAGTTTCGAGATTCAATCAATCTATTAATCTTAAAACTCAGATCATCAATCATTCAATCAAGCAAGAATAATTTAAAATCGATTTCAAGCTTTAGGGTTTTAGGGTTTTCGATTCCAAGATTTAGGGTTTTCATAATTCAAATCAGAACAATCAATCAACATGTTCTAATGGAATCGATTTCAATCTAGTGATTATAAGATGATCAGTTTTAGGTTATACCAATTTTTAGGGTTTATCAAGAACATTGGATTTCCATAATAATGGATTAGGGTTTTAGGGTTTGATCATTATGTTCTTAGATTAATCGGTATACCTTTGTTTGTAGGGTTGAAACCGGACCACCAAAGAGAACGGATGAACCTTGAGCTGCACACGGACGGACGCGAGCTGGCTGTCGTCGGATTCGAGCA
>NC_027750.1:62272106-62296704 GCF_000695525.1 Brassica oleracea var. oleracea
GTTCGCGAGCTGCTTCCTATCGGGTTTGCAAGCGGCTGATCGGGATTGCGAGCTGGTTGATCGGGAACACGAACTGGCTGTGATGCGAACAGAAGCTGAGGTCGTCTAGGATCAGGAACACCTTAGGGATGGAGCTGATCGGTTGCTGACGAGCTGGAACCCGAGCTAGGACGAATTAGGGTTCATGGGGATTAGGTTAAAGTCGCCGGCTAGGTTAATTTTAAGGGATTGGCGATTTTAGCTTAGATTGCAGAGAACAATCGTGCTGATAAGGTGTTGTAATTAGAAGATTGAAGACTGAATAGTTCTGCGTATTTCATTAATGAATAAGACATCCCTTATATAAGGGTTACAAGATAGAGATAAAAAGAAAGAGTACAAATCCTAATCCAACTAGATTTAGGATAACTACTAAATACATTAATGGAAAGATTACATATATAAGGAAAAGAAAATAGAGTTTCTTTTCTCTAAAGCTTGTGGCCGCCTCTCTCTCTCCTCTAAGGCATGCGGCCGCCTCTCTCTCCTCTCTCTAGGGTTTCGGCTATGTCTCTTTCTTCTAGGGTTTGGGTCGGCTATGGACCGGGCCGGTTATGGACATTCACCACTTGATTTATAACATGGTGCATATATTTCTTGAAATATGAAAATGAAATGGATAAAAATAAATTGGGGTACTGGTCCTTTGAAAAAGAGAGTAAAGCGAGAATTAGAAACAGATCTCGAGAAGCAACATGTCAAAATCCAGAATCGCTTCCGTAAAAAAAAACAAATTATACTATATTAAAAAATGTATGAGATTTACTGCCGATTGGGCTGTATATCTGAAGTTTCATTTCATGAGACCACAAAAGCCATTCAAATGGATGATGAATGGTGGAATGATCGTATTCAAGTAATTTTTGAACATCATAGCCCATTTTTATTTAAAAAGTATAATAAATTAATATTAATATTTTTATTTACGAAATACTTGATGCTTCAAAGCTCTGGGCACACCCCCTCATTGATATCGACATATTGGATCAATGTTTTGGATGCAAACGCATTCAACCGGTGATGGCTACTATCCAGGTTCTGGAGTGGATCAGAGCCTGAGATATTTACCGAGAATGAATACAACACTGTGAATCTAGAAGATGATTCTGATGGGCCTGCGAGAAACCAAAATGAAACACCGTCTTCCTACAATCATAGTTCCTAACGGGTCTATGGAAACGCATCGGGTAGTTCATCTTCAGCACATAAACGAGGAACGATAAAGGTTTCATGTGACTTCATAACAAATGAAGCTTTTATGAAATGAACATAATTTTATGAACGAGCCCAAGATAACAAGCTTGAACGTGAAATTGTCTCATTACAGACGTTCTCTGGTCTTCAATATGACTCTTCGTTATAGTGGGGAGAAGCTATTGTGCTTCAAACTAATGAGACACATGCACATGTTTATCTTACACTACCCGACAATGATGCTAGAATTAAATATCTTGAAAGGATGACATAAATCGACCGAGAAGTTAAATAAGAAAACTAAAAAATTTCCACTTGAATAACGTTTTTTGATGTATTTAAATAATTGTTTGTTTTTGAATATTTCTTTTTGTTTTATGTTATTTATATATTGAATAATGTTAATTTATTTTAAGAAATTGTTTTTTTTCTGTTTTTGTTAGAAAGAAGCATTTTACCGAATGCTTGAAGATGATGAAGCAAGTATTAATTTTGGAGAATCATTCATCGATCTTTATTCTGTTAGTATAAAAAGACAACGAATGAACCTGAATCCAGAACGTGGTCGAAGATACATATATGAAGTTCTTTATGGTCACAAAGTACAATGCTATAACATAATTAGAATGTATCCATGGTATACATTCAGTAATGTGAAAAGCTTAAGGATGATTATTAGTTGAAAGAGACTCATAATGTAAGCATACAAGAATGTTTTGCAATATTCCTTAAACATATGTGCTCAAAATGCAACTCAGAAGTATGTTGGGAATATATTTGGTCATTCACAGTAAACCATTAGCATGAAATTCCATATGAAGTGTTGAGTTCTCTCTAAAATTTTGCTTACACCTGGCCCAGATGAGCTCACACAACCTCATCCAAGGTTACAATCCAACACAAATGACCAGCCTTACTTTAAAATATTATTGGTGCAATCAATGGAACACATGTTTCTGTCACTATTGTGGAAAAAGATTCTGAAAAATATTGGAACATGAAAAGTATGGCAAGTATGAATATTTTAGGCTATCTATATGCGATATGGACATGTTGTTTACATATGAATATAAAGGTATTCCAAGATTAGCTCATGATGCGAAAATTCTAGAATTAGCAATTGAGGAGCTTCATCAATTTCTGATTGTACCTTTCGGAAAGTATTATCAGGGGGATTCTAGTTATCCTCTTCGACCTGGAGTTATTACTCATGAGAAATATATCATCCTAGCGAACACGATTAATCTAGTCCACCGAGTAGCTATAAATAAATGTTTTAACAAACGACATTTTTCACTACGATTTGTTATTGAAAAAACTTTTGGTGTGTAGAATCAAAAAAGACAGATTTCAAGAGAGAATCAAAGGTACAACATACATGTTCAAATAAGAGTTACTGCAACAACAATGACACTACATAATTTTATCAATACTATTAAATTAGGAACATGACCAATTGATAATAGTTGAGTCCAACTATTTATTTAAACAGTCACTTATTATTTTCTTTATGTAACTGTATTTAATTATATTTAAACACTAACCACATATGATAATATCGTAACCTCCCCTTAATTCCTATATTTTCGGATCCATAGTTCTCAATTGTACTTATTAAAATCCACGGTTATGAAAATAAATGACAGTATATGTCCGAGTAAATATAAACGTGATCTCTCATTTGTATTGTTTTGTGATCAATGTTTACAATACCAAACACATTGATCTTTGCATGAAGTTAGCTCTTGGTATGGTCAGAGAAAGATGAAGATAGACGGATGGATTCATGTCGTATTCTGGGTTTATGGTTCTCGCCGGTGGTGTAATGGGTAAATCAAACGGAAAAATCAGAAGCGACTGAATTATTGGAGAAAACAACCTCCTTTGTTGTGTTACAATCAGAGTCGTCCATGTGTCCTTAATCATGAAGCTTCAAGAGTTTTGTCCATGTGGAGAATAAAAATCTACGTCGTTAACCTGATTAGGGATGTTTTAATTAGGGATGTTTCAAGAGTTTTGCTCCATATTATTTTCCATGACTTCGTGTTAGGCCTGAGACTTATTATCCGAGATCCGGATTCGATCCGAGATCCGCTCCGAGAATAGGATATCCAGGGTGCCCGGATCCGAATCCGGATAGTATAATTTTGGATCCGTCCAAACCGAATCCGGATCCGGATATCTTAATTTTTAAGCCTGGTCCGGATATCCAGATCCGGATCCGTATTTTTAAAACACATTAATTTTTAAATTTCATTAATATTTATATTTGGTATATTAATATGTATACATGAATTAATCTTATAATATTATATTTTAGTTTTTACAATATTATAGACATATATAAATATATTTATAAATCTTATATAAATATTTAATTGATGTATTATATTAAAAATTAGTATTTTTTTAAAAAAATATTATTTTTATTTATTTTTACGGATCTGGATCTGGATCCGAATATCCGCGGATAATAGAATATCGAGATGGATATCCGAAATCCGGATATCTGGAAACCACGAATCCGGATCTGGATTTTAAATCCACCGATCCGGGTACCCTAAATTTTCCGGATATCCAGATCCGTCCCAAGCCTACTTCGTGTTAAACAAAAATGGTTGATTTTTTTCTATTATTTAAAAATAAATATTAGTTCCATTACAAAAGAATTGTGGGATGAACTTGAATATTAATATATCTTTTGATTTGACACAAGAATGACACATTTAAAATATTGTTTCTTACTCTTCATTAAACCCAAAATTATATATATAACAGTTTTTGTAGTTTTGTTTAGCAAAGTCTAAATTTAATCAAATTTAGAATGCAGATGTCTCAAAATGATGTTAGCGGAATAACTAATAATGATAAGATATTATTTAAATATTTTGCATACAAATTTTCATTCGTATGCATATATTTAGTTTTCTCTTATGTCAATAATTATTAGTTTTCTTTTACATAAAAATAATGGACATGCTAATTTTCCATATCTAACTTATTTTTAAAAATATATAATAGTCATCTACATGTAACATTATCAACAACATTTAACATATTTTATAGTTACAGACATAAACAAATTTAAAAGTTTACATGTCCTCATTTTGGCCAAACTTTATAATATAAATTGTTAAAATGATTTGGTCTGTAACATAAACAAATAGTACTATATATACAAAATATTTTTCACTTTTATTCTCACCCTTAATATTAGTAATAAAATAAATACTATTTTCACCAACTATTACAGTATAATTTTAGATTATAATTAACTTTGATATATTTCATAAAAAAATCATTATCACACTACAATAACATAACTTACATATCAGCTCAAGAAGTTAGAATTTATTGGACTAGACGTTAATTTATTCTATTTCTGAAAGTTTTACACATACATTAAATTTATCAATTAACAAAACGCATATTGTTAAAATGGAGTTTAACGGGTTTAAGTGGACTTTTAATAGAATCTAGATTTTGACAGGTTTTTTTTTGTGAAATTTAATTTTTATATTTGTATTTTTTGTTATTATTTTGTGCGTTAATATTAATTTAATTGATAGAATAGATACATAGATTTGGTAAAAATAAATTTAATTTCATATTTGTGTATAAATTCAAAATTAATTTTTTTTAACCAAATTTATGTATATATTCTATCAAATTAAGTTAATTTTAAACACTAATTTGATTACAAAAAAATTTATAAAAACTAAAATTTTCAAGAAAATTTTAAACAAAAAAATTATAAAAACTAAAATTCTATTAAAACAAGAACATGGCCTATTGATATAGGTGTGGTTCAACCTATTGATATAGGTGTGACCTATTTTAATACAATATTAAAAAAATTATTAATCATTTAATAGAAATATTATACAAAAAAACACAAATATGACTAAAAACATACAAATATAAAAATAAATTTTTTTTAAAAAAAAAGTAAAACAAAAAATATATCCGCCATTTTAAGGACGGGTCAGAATCTAGTAAAGCTATTAAATTTAGGAGATGTTAATTTCAATTCGGGCTATACAACTGGTAATGTGCCAACTGAAGACTCAGATTTAGATTACGATGAATAACATAATACATTCATGAACACTATAAAAGACATTCAAAATCAAATTTCTGAATTTTTGAGGGATTCAATATAGTTTTATTTTATACTTTCTGCAGTTTTTTATATAAAATAATTTTATTGAATAATAAACAACCATAAATTTTATTTATACTATAAATGGGTAATACAAATATTGTCAAAGCCAAGAAAGAGGAATATTGAATACATAAAATAAATTAGAAAAGTCTAAACATTTCATTGAAAATAAGTTTATGTGTGTTTCTATGATAGTATTTTTTTTGTTTTTTTCATAATAAACATTTTAACATTAATAATATTTTCATTTTATTAATATTGAAGACAAAAAAAAACTAAAAACCAAAATCTAAATCAACCTGTCATATTTTTCAAAATCTGAAACCTAAAATGCAAAATCTAAGAAAACAATCATCACCTAAAATCTCTACAACCAAATTCTAGAACAACATCCTAACAAAAAATATATTTACCAACAGGATATGAAGAGTTTGATTGTTTGTTAGATTCTATTCTAGTTTTTAGTTTTTGATTTTCTAAAAATCATTTTTACCCAATCTTGGTCAAATAGATTTCTTATTTTTTAGGGAAACTAGTTTTTGCTTCGTCTTAGCATTCTCAAAATGTTTCTACTTTTCTAAGCATTCAGATTTTTTTACACTATTATTTAGAAGCAGTTTGGAGTTTTGTTAAGGTCTGGTTATTTTATTGATGTTTTGATTTGAGTTTATAAAAAATAGTTCAACAAAATACCTTTTATAAACACTTTGATTTGTGTTTTTCTTTGTTGTTCATATATTTCTCGAAATACAATGGAACGATAGCAGGGTTCATATATTTCTAGAAATATATGAGAATAACATGGAAAAAATAAATTGGTGTACTGGTCCTTTAAAAGAGTGAGCAAAACGCGAATTAGAAATGAATTTCGAGAAGCAACTGGTCAAAATCCAGAATGGCTTCCATTGAAAAAAAGTTTTATTCTATAAAAAACTGTACGACATTTATTGTCGATTGGGTTGTATGACTGAAGTTTCATTTCACGAGGCCACAAAAGCTATTCAAATGGATGATGAATGGTGGAATGATCGTATTCAGGTAATCTTTGAACATCATATCCATCTGTTTTTTATTAGAAAAGTATAGCAATTTTTTTTTTCAATTTAGGAAATACATGATACTTCAAAGCTCCGGGCACACCCCCTCACTGATCTCGCCAAATTGGATCGACTTTTTTGTAGGCAAACATATTTCAACCGATGATGGATACTATCCAGGTTCTGGAATGGATCAGAATAGGGAGTCTGAGATGGTTACCGAGAATGAATACGACACTGTGAGCCTAGAAGATGATTTTGATGTGCCTTCAAGAAACCAAAACGAAACACCATCTTCCTACAACCAGAGTTCCAAACAGGTGTACGGAAACACTTCGCGTAGTTCATCTTCAGCACGTAAACAAGGAACAACAAATATTTCATATGACTTCGTGATAAATGAAGCTTACATGAAACAAATAAAACTTAATGAACGAGCCCAAGATAACAAGCTTGAACGTGCAATTGCCTCATTACAAACACACCTTGGTCTTCAATATGACTCTTTGTTATATTGGGGACCAGTGACTGTGCTTCAAAGTAATGAGACACATGCATGTGTTTATCTTACGCTACCCGACGATGATGGTAGAACTAAATATCTGCCAAGAAGTTGAATAAGAAAATTTAAAATTGAATAATTTTCTTTTGTCTGATTTTAATTCATGTTTGATTTTCAATAATCATTTCTTGTTTTCTGTTTCCTATTTATCAAATAATATTTTTTTATTTTAATAAATTACCATTTTTGTTAGAGAAAAAGCATTTTTTTGAATGCTTGAAGATGATGAAGCAGAAGATGGAAGCACTAATTTTGTAGAATCCTTCATCAATCCTTATTCTGTGAGTATAGAAAGGCAACAAATGAACCTAGATTCAGAACGCGGTCGAAGATATGTATACGAATTACTTCATGGCCACGATGTACAATGCTATAACATAATTCAAATGTATCCACGGGTATACATTCAGTTATATGAAAAGCTTAAGGAGGATTATCAGTTGAAGGAGACTGATAACGCAAGCATCGAGGAAAGTGTTGCAATATTCCTTAACATATGTGCTCAAAATGTAACTCAGAGGTATGTTGGGAAGATAATCGGTCATTCGCAGGAAACCATAAGCAGGAAATTCCATGAAGTGTTGAGTGCTCTCGGAAAAATTGCGGTTCATTTTCTTAGACCTGGTCCAGATGAACTCACGCACCTCATCCTAGGTTACAATCCAATAGAAATTATTGGCCTTACTTTAAAGGATTTATTGGTGCAATCGATGGAACACATGTTTCTGTCACTATTGCAGGAAAAGATTCAGAAACGTATTGGAACATAAAAAGTGACACGAGAATGAATGTTTTAGCTATATGCAATATGGACATGTTGTTTATATATGCATATATAGATATTCCGGGATCAGATCATGATGCAAAAGTTCTAGCACTAGCAATGTAGGGGCTTCATCAATTTCTGACTGTACCTTTTGGAAAGTATTATTTGGAAAATTCTGGTTATCCTCTTCGACATGGATTTCTTACTCAGTATAGAGGCGAAAGATATCATCCTAACCAATACGATGGAGCTAGTCCACCTAGTAGTTACAAAGAAATGTTTAACAAACGACATTATTTCCTACGATCTGTTATTGAAAAGATTTTTGGTGTGTGGAAAGGAAAATGACGAGTTTTAAGAGAGAAACAAAGGTACAACATACATGTTCAAAGAAGAATTGTTGCAGCTACAATTTCACTACATAATTTTACCAACAAGATAGACTATACAACTGGTAATGTACCAACTGGTAACATCCTAACAATAAAATCTTTACCAACAAGATATTAAGAAATCTAGTTTCAGATAGGATCCAGATCGGATCTATATATCCGAAAATCCTAACTAACAGCATTGTTTTGGGATTGTTTGGTTTTGTTCAAATTAATGAAATTAAATGATACGCATCCTAGAATCTAGCGTAACCGTATTTGGGCATATCTATCTAACAACTAGTCGCGTGTCTTGCGCTCGCTATATAAAATCACCACGTTTCCTTTTGACTTCCACTTTCTCGCAACCTCGTCGCTGCTTCTCCCCTTACCTCGTCACACTCTAAAAATCGGAGCGTCATCATCATAGCGTGAGACATGGCGGAAACGAGATCCCCTCCTGTTGCGAAGAAAGTGGAGCACGCGATGCATATGTTCGGTGACGTCAGGGTTGACAATTACTACTGGCTCCGCGACGATTCTCGTTGCGATCCCGACATGCTCTCTTACCTCCGTGCAGAAAACGAATACACTGATTCCGTCATGTCTGGTGAGTGAGGGTTCTTAGTGATTAGGGTTTAATCGCTCTTCGTGTATTGACTGTGGAAGCTGTTTCAGGGAGTATGCAATTTTAGAGTCAGATTATTGATTAAACTATCAAATAATTTTCATATAATCCAGATAAAAAATATTTGGATAATTTATGTTTCATATAATACAGTATCAACATGAGTTATTGATTTTGTAAAATGTACTTTTAAATGTATAATATTTTAAAATTAAATTAAATATAGCTAAATAATATTTTTAGTTTTTCATATGTATGTATATATAAATATCTATAGTACTTTACAGAGTATCTCAAGAAAAACATAAGAACTCTCCTCAAATTAATGTCTCAAATCACAAATGAGATACTCGAAAGAGAATTCTTATTGTAATTCGGATTCTTATTCCCTGTTTCGGGCACATTTATAAAATTTAAGTTGAAAAAAAAATTCTTATTGTTGAGATACTCAAAATAATATTTTGTTTTATTTTTAATGTTTTGAGAACCTTTGTGAGAACTTCTCATTGAACATGTTCTTGTTTAGTTTTGACTTTTAAGCTATAGAGAAATAGAAACGGTATTTGTGATTTCTAGTCCAGTTTATGTTCATGCCTAGTGTTGACTGTGGAAGCTGTTTTCAGGGACTAAGCAATTTGAGAATCAGCTGTTTGCTGAGATCAGAGGAAGGATCAAAGAAGATGACATATCTGCACCTCTACCCAAGGGTCCTTACTACTATTACAAGAAGAATTCTCAAGGCAAAGAATATGTTCAGCACTGTAGGCGTTTAGTCGCTGACAACAAAGCCGAGCCTTCTGTGCATGATACCATGCCAACTGGGCCCGATGCTCCTCCTGAGCATATCATATTGGATGAGAATCTCAAGGCCCAAGAGCATGGCTACTACAGAATTGGTACCTTCAAGGTTTGAACTTTTGCTATACCTTTCAAGAGTTCTGTTTCAAACCTGCTCTTTGTTAACTTTTTTTTTATTCTGTCTTCAGGTTAGTCCTGATCATAAGTTGGTGGCGTATGCAGAGGACACAAAAGGTGATGAGATATATGCCGTTCATGTCATTGACTCTGAGTCCCTGAAACCAGTAGGGCAGCCTCTAAAAGGAGTAACTTGTTATCTTCAATGGGCTGGTGATGATGCTTTGGTCTACGTTACTATGGATGAAATCTTGCGGCCTGACAAGGTTTACATCTGTTTTTAAATTATATTTTGATTAATTAAGTATTGATATTAGTTTAAATACTGTTTATCAAAATTATGACATTTGTATGGTTACTATGTTCGGCAGTCAAACTTTGTGGCTTTCGTGTTTCTTTGTTACAGGTTTGGTTGCATAAGTTGGGGACAGAACAAAGCAGTGATGTATGTCTTTACCACGAGAAGGATGATATGTTTTCTCTTGATCTTCACGCCTCTGAGAGCCACCAGTACATATTTGTTGCATCCGAAAGCAAAACTACAAGATTTGTCTTCTCCCTTGATGTGTCCAATCCTCAGGATGGTCTCAGAGTGCTGACACCTCGTGTAGATGGCATCGATTCATCTGTTAGTCATCGAGGGAACCACTTTTTCATACAGAGACGAAGCAGTGAATTTTACAACTCTGAAGTGGTCGCCTGCTTAGTTGATGACCCATCTAAGACAACAGTTCTGATTCCACACAGAGAAAGGTAAAACATTCTTGTTAGAATCTATTAACCCTTTGTCAGTGTCCTTATCCATAGGAAGTTTTTTTAGTCTCATTTATATTTTTTATGATGCATTATTCACTTTATTCCATTGCTATATTGAGTTTATAATGCTAATTGAGTTTTATGATGCATTATTCACTTTATTCACTTGAAGTTAAGCTCACCTTGGATCATATAGGCAATAATTATTCAATATTTTTTATATGGACAGTGTAAAGATTCAGGAAATTCAGCTCTTTAGAGATCATCTAGCAGTATTCGAGCGTGAACGGGGACTTCAGAAGATAACGGTTCATAGGCTTCCTGCTGAGGGACAGCCTCTGAACGGTCTCCAAGCTGGTCGTTGTGTTAGCTTTGTTGATCCGGTCTATAAAGTGGACTCAACAGAGTCTGAATTTTCGTCCAGTGTTTTAAGGTTCTGCTACAGCTCGTTGAAGACACCTCCTTCGGTGTATGACTATGACATGGATAGTGGCACTTCTGTTATCAAGAAGATTGACATAGTAAGTAAACCACTTTTTTTTCTTTTTGGCTGTTACTTTGCTTTTACAATTTTTTTTTTTTTTTCAGTATACAAGCTTGCCTTATCTTTAAACGCGGTCATCGCTTGATCTTATTTATAACCTGCTGCAGGTATTGGGAGGGTTTGATGCATCAAACTATGTTACAGAAAGGAAATGGGTCAGTGCAGCTGACGGAACTCAAATTCCAATGTCTATTGTTTATAACAAAAACCTTGCAAAGCTCGATGGGTCTGATCCGTGTATGCTGTATGGATATGGCTCATATGAGGTACTTTGAGCTGAAGCTTTTATGGTCCTTTCACTTATATTTTTATGGTGCTAATCTATAAATTACTCTCATCGTTACAGATCTCTGTGGATCCGTATTTCAAGACATCAAGGTTATCCCTGTTAGACCGTGGTTTTATCTACGTAATCGCACATGTTCGTGGGGGTGGTGAAATGGGGAGACAGTGGTACGAGAACGGGAAGCTGTTGAAGAAGAAAAACACGTTCACAGATTTTATCGCTTGTGCTGAGTCTTTAATAGAGCTTAAGTATTGCTCAAAGGAGAAACTGTGTGTGGAAGGAAGAAGTGCTGGTGGGCTGCTGATGGGTGCCGTTCTTAACATGAGGCCTGACTTGTTCAAGGTGGTTGTCGCTGGAGTTCCGTTTGTAGACGCTTTGACAACAATGCTGGACCCAACTATTCCGCTTACGACATCAGAATGGGAGGTGGGGTTTGATGCTTGTTCAATGCCATATAACATGGAATAACAACATAGTTTCTTTCTTACATGTGTTAATGTTGGTTTCTATCATTTGTAGGAGTGGGGTGACCCTAGGAAGGAAGAATATTACTTCTATATGAAGTCGTATTCCCCTGTTGACAATGTGAGTATATTGTCTCTCTTAGGTATTATCTACAATACATGACATACAGGTGGTCTCTGCTGATGATGCATTTATTCCAATATAACAGGTTACGGCGCAGAATTATCCAAATATTCTTGTTACTGCTGGGTTAAATGGTAAGCATTCAACTGTATTTATACAGTTTGGACTCAAATTTGTTTCTGAATACGGTTAAAACAGGCATGATTATTATAGTTTCTGACTTGTTGATGTTTTTTAAACTGGTTGTGGCAATAGATCCAAGGGTAATGTACTCTGAACCGGCCAAGTTTGTGGCGAAACTGAGAGAAATGAAGACTGACAACAACTTGCTTTTGTTCAAATGTGAGCTTGGCGCTGGACATTTCTCCAAATCTGGCAGGTACGAACGAACGTAGTGCATTTGTCTCTCAACAGTACAAACACGCATCCTTTTGTACTGGACTCTAATTCTGTTCAAACTAACGAAGGTTGGTTTCTGGTATGTTTGATACTGAGGTGCAGATTTGAGAAGCTTCAGGAAGATGCGTTTAAGTTTGCGTTCATGATGAAAGTTTTGGACATGATTCCTGCTTCAGTGTGAGAGTACTCGCAAGAAAGACTCTAGTAGTGTATGCTTCTTTTATTTGGTCTTTTGTTAATGCTCTGATTCCTTCTAGACACAGTTTATGCGTTTGCTCTCTATAATGAGAGACCATGTTTAAAAAAGTTCCTACTGTTTTTTTTTTTTTTTGTCACAAACTACTTCCATTCATTCATTTAGTTTGGTGGTGGCATTAAAACAGCCTCACCCACCTCTCTTACAATCAAGGACAACGCCTGTTTTGCATACATATCAGCCTCTGCGTTCCTCAACCGAGGAATCCAAACAAAAGCAACAGTCTCAAAGTCTAAAGACAATCGAAGGATATCCTCCACAATCCCATAAATCTCCAGTATTGGCTGGTCACTTGTGATGGCATTGATTAGTTGCCTAGAGTCAGATTCAAACTGCACCTCTCTTATGCCAAGGTTTCTACATGCCTCCACTGCCTCTCTAAGCGCCATTCCCTCCGCTATCAGGGCTGACGAGGTAAAGCTGGTCCCTCTCTGTCCCACGATCTTCTTCCCCTGGTGCGTCACCACCCAGCTCAACCCTGCACCTCTGTTTGTTTCCGACCAAGATGCGTCCGATCTCGTCACCGTGGTTAATTGTGGAGGTGTTACATGGAGAGTTACCTGGGGTCTCTTCTCCTTTTTTCCCTGCGCCTCACTCCGTTTCTTTGCTGCAATAATGGCCTGTGATAGTGTATCCGCTGGATTCCCAGCATAATTTTCAAAGACATACTTATTTCTTGCTTTCCACAATGACCATATGATCCATGGCACTAACGACGTTGTAGTGATTCCTGTTGGGGGAGGCATTTTTGTTGGTGAATGTCCGTCCAATCTGCTCTTAAATCTGTCAATCCGCTAACATCAAAACTTCCGTCGAGCGGGGATACTCTGCACACTTCTCGAGCAAAAGGACAGTGAAACAATAGATGATTGATAGATTCCGAGCTCCCACATCGTTTGCATCTCGGATCCACGCTTAAGTGCTGTTCCAGAAGTTTTTCTCCTACCGGTATAATGCCCTTCAAACTCTTCCAGGTAAACATCTTTAATTTAGGTGCAAGCTTAACGTTCCACACTGTCTTCCTCCAGTTCAGCTCATTGGTAGGTTCATCTTCTAGGATCTCTTCCGTGGCCTCTGCCATCGCTACATGATACCCTGTCTTTACTGAATATTCTCCAGATTTTGCTCCTAGCCATCGTAAGACATCAGGTGCTCCTTTAATGCTCGGTTTCAGGCATAGGATACGTTCCTCTTCATGGCGCAAGATCGTCTGGATTAGGTCTCTGTTCCATTCTCTCGTTTCTTCATGGATGAGGTCTCTCACCACCAGCTCTGCAGTTTCTCTTGTAGCCGGTCCCATAGGCCTAAGAGGTTTTTCGAGGCTCAGCCAAGAATCCTCCCAAATCTTTATAGACGCTCCATCCCCCACTACCCATCCTCGGCCTTTCATCAAAAGATCTCTCCCCACTAGCACACTATGCCACCCATGCGAAGCAGAGCTCGACGCTGAGCAACTTAAGAGGTTCCCTTCTGGACAATATTTGCTTAACAGTATTCTTCCCAACAAGCCTTCTGGCTTTTCTAGCAAACGCCAGCTGAGCTTGGCCAAGCGCGCATCATTGAAGGCTTGGACATTCCTTATACCCAAACCTCCATTACTTTTCGATAGCGTCAGCTTCTCCCAGGCTATCCAAGCCATTTTCCACGTCCCTTTGTTGTCATCCCACCAGAATCGAGTGAATGCAGACTGTATCCGTTTGCACAATGAAACCGGGAGCTTGAAGCAAGTCATAGAGTGCGATGGAATCGGTGATAACACACTCTGTAGCATTACAAGTTTCCCAGCTGCAGACAAATATCTATTTGACCATCCCATTGCTTTCTGCTTGATCCTATCCACCAAGGATGAGAATAAATCTTTCTTTTTTCTCCTGAAGTGTTCCGGTAACCCGAGATATTTCCCAACCCCTCCTTCCTTTTGAATCTGAAGTTCATCGTGGATAGAGCTGGGTTCCCGGGTCAACCCGCACCACCCGCCCCGCCAACCGCTGATCGACTCATTTTTTTTCACTCAAAACTTCGACCCGCATGACCCGCAAAGAAAGATTCACATACCCGCACCCGCCCCGCCCAAGTTTGCGGGTAACCCGCGGGTAATATAAATTTTAATAAAATAATTATTTTAATTATATTTTAATTATATAATACTTATTTTTCTAATAATATAATTAAATTATATATTATTTTCTGAAATTATAGTATTTTATATATTTTTTACGAAAATATATATTATTTTTTTGCGGGTTAGCGGGTACCCGCGATTCAAAATCGACCGACCTGCACCCGCTCCGCGTAGAATCGACTCGACCCATACCCGCACCCGCATGTTGCATTTTTCGAAATGGCCGACCCGCACCCGCCCCGCAACGGGTCAAACGGAGCGGGACCCGCATGTAAAAACTAAAATTTCCAGCTCTAATCGTGGACCATTCGTTTCACTTCCATTGGAGCTCTGCGTGAAAAAGTAATGGAGGATTTCTCTTTGTTTATAATCTGCCCCGACACCTCCTCATATCTGGTCAGAATCGCTCTAAGTGCTATTGCAGATTCCTTACTTGCTTGTACAAAGAACATATTGTGTCGTCCACAAATAACATATTATCCGGGGACTCCCCCGTGCCACTTTGATCCCCTGAATTAGTCCCTCTTGCTGTGCTTTGTTACAAATACCCGAGAGCACTTCACTACATAGTATGAATATGTAGGGTGAAAGGGGATCGCCTTGGCGGATCCCTCTACTCGTTATAACCTTTCCTCTATGCGTTGATGAGGAAGAAATATGTAACTGTTGAGATGCACTGCATGATCATACCAATCCAATGATGGTGGAATCCGAGTCTCTTGAGCACCGAAGCTATAAACTCACATTCAAGCCTGTCGTACGCTTTGCTCATGTCCGTCTTCACCTCCATTGCCACTCTTTTCTCCGCATCCGACGTCTTCAGCGTGTGTAGTACTTCGTGGGTAATAAGTACATTATCACTGATAGCTCTCCCCGGGACGAATGCCTATTGGTTTTCAGAGATGATCTTTTCCAACAGCGGCTGCAATCGCAATTGTAGTATCTTAGAATAGACCTTGTAGTAGACGTTGCACAATGCGATTGGTCGGTAATCCGAGACACGCTGAGGACTCTTAATCTTAGGGATGAGTCAGACGTGTGTGGCATTAATTCCCTGAGGGAGTGCTCCGTTTCTGAATGCATTCTGAATTTCTCCAACCAAGTCTGGTCCAATATCACTCTAGTGAGTGTGGTAGAAGCTCGCGGAAAACACGTCCGGGCCGGGTGCTTTCTCTCCTTTTACTGCAAACACAGCCGCTTTTATTTCACTCTCCGAGGGTATTTGAATCAAAGTTTCACTGTCTTCCTGAGTAATGATTTGGTCAAGCGCATATTTGACTGTGTCGCCTCTGGTTCCTTCCACCGAGGTGTACAGATTTTTAAAGTATTCCACAACAGTCGTTGCTATTTCTGCTTCTTTGTAGACCAGTTTGCCGTCTGTGTCCTCCATTACGGTGAAAGCATTCGCCCTCTTCCTGTTCTTTGTTGTGGCGTGAAAGAAACCTGTGTTTCTATCTCCAAGTTGGAGCCAGAGAAGCCGACTCAGCTGCTTCCAAAACGCTTCTTCCGCCAGGTACGCTTCGCCAAGTTTGTCATTGATCCCTTGGATCAAAACGGTATCATCCATAGGGCTAGTAAGGGCTTCTTCTAGTTGCTGCTTCAATTGATCTATTAGAGTCCCGCTGTTACGTTGCTGAAGCCTATTCCATTCTGAGATCGCCTGTCTTGTCGTTGCTAGCTTCTCCAGTACCAGAGATTCTGACGCAGCAGCCCAAGTTTCCCGAATAAGCTTTTTTGCCTCCTCATTTTTGTTAAGCCTTCGGTCGTATCTAAATAAGCTTCTCCGTTTCATGATCGTTGGGTCCAGGAATGACATCAATGGCTTGTGGTCAGACCCTTCGTACTCTAGATACTGACATCGTGCTGTCGGGTAATTTTCTGGCCATGAGCTATTAGCAACGGCCCTATCAAGTATACATCTCACTAAGTGGGTTCCTCTTTTTCCTCTCCATGATAATGGATCTCCAGAGTGGTGAAGGTCGTACAGGTCCCCCTCTGAGAAGAAAGCGCGGAGGTCGGAGAAAGAGCCCTCCGGTCTATCCGGTCCTCCCACCTTTTCATCACTGTTGAGCAGATCGTTTGGATCTCCAGTTAAGAACCAAGGACCATCTCTAGCTTCTGCAGATATGAATAATTGTTGCCAGAGTAAATTTCTTTAGTGCCTATCCGTGCTGCCATACACAAAACTCGAGTAGAAAATTTTTGCTTCAAATTCAATCATTGTCTCGATTACATGTGCATTAGAGTACAACACGGTCAGTTTCACTTCTTGTCTCCAAAGCAAAGCCAATCCCCCAGCTCCATGCCCAGTTGGAGGAACAAAATGATGTTCTTCGTATCCTAGTTGATCGCACTTGCGGAGTACGAAGTCATTGGGATTTTTAGTCTCTATTAGGAACATGATATCGGGTCGGAACTTCCTTGAGATTTCCTTGAGACGTCAAACTGTCCGGGGATTCCCCAATCCCTGACAGTTCCAGCTTCCTATTGCTAAGGAGTGGGTGCGGGGGTGCGGCCGGTTCCGACCTCCTAGGTACCTTGGGGATCATTCGACTTAGTGGTACATTGTCCGACGAGTGGGATTGAGCCCCTGATGTCACAGGCCTCGAAGTTTCTCCTCTTTTCTTCTCTCGTGCCTGTTTTGATCCAGTCAGTGTCCCCTCCGAGTGGAGCTTTTTACGGCATTTTGGCGTAGTTGCAGTTTGTATTGTCCTTCTTTTGTTACCTGTGCTCCTTACTGTAATTGGGCTTGCTGGGACCATTCTCCTTCCTGGGGGCGACCTGGTTTCCTCTTAACTGGTTTCTCCTTCTCCACTGGTTCCATCACGACCCAGGAAGCGATGTTCCTAGTCTTAAGCTTACTGGCACTCTACTCTGGCCTACAGGAGATTTTGCTTGGTCCCCAAGTCTGAGTGCAGCGGGGATTCTTTCCCTAGAATTTGCACTTGAGAAGACATGAAATAACAATAAATTGATATAAAGTTTGGTGGTTTTAAGTTTAAAGAGATTAGACACTTTTGAATATTAAACACTTTTTAAGTTTAATGAAGTGTTTGTTTCTATTTAACTAGTTATTTGAGTTTAGAGTTTATGTTTAGGGTCTACACGACTTCCAGGAAGTCTTCTGACGGTTATTATTTTATCGGTTAAAAGACTTCCTTACTTCCCTGAAAGTCTTCTAACTCCTGCTAAAAAATTAAACATTTTTTAACCAAACAATACTGCAACATATCTTACCAAACTCTTAACCAAAAAATATCATGACTCACTACTTTTACTCATCTATGTTCAAAACAATATATTATTATTATATTTTAATTTATATCACTTACAACTGTTTATAATTACATGATTTCAATTTTTTCCCTATCAAAATATTTTTTACAAAATTTATAAATTAGTTTTAAGATCTACTATATGAGAAGACTTCCCTGGAAGTCGTCAAGAAAACTTGCAAAACTTGAGAAGACTTACAAAATCTTAGAAGACTTTACAGGGTTATATTGGTAAAAATATTATGTATTTTTGTTTGGTCATAAGGAGCTGATTTTAATTTTATTAGGCTTTTGGGTTACTTTTGCATTTGATTCAAGTTTAGAATACTTTTGAGGTTCAAATTAAGTTTTGAGTCATATTTGTCAATTTTTCCTATAATTATTTGTATAATTATCTTAGTTATTTAGATTGGATTTAATTGGTTTCCAAGTTTATCTCTTACTATTTGTTGGTCTTTTTCAAGTGGGAAAGATTAGGATACAAGTCCTTAGTCTTATTGTGTCTAATGAGTTTTCTTTTTTGGTGTAAATAGTATTGTATACGTTATATTAAACCGTAATTAACTTCAATTTATGAGTGAATTCCATGGTCCATCGGTTAATATTTTTTTAAATACACAAACGGTGGAATCATATGCTTTGCAACAGTTTCGTGATTATGAGTGAAGAGAAAACTATTGAAGAACTTTAACCAACCACCATACATTTAGCTATCTTCAGCTCGATTTGAATTCGGTTTTGAGATCAAACCAAAATGAACCCAACAAAGAAATACAGTGCTGGAAACTCAAAAGGCATGTTATATGCAGAAGGCAGTAAGAAGCATTCGCCAAAACAAGAAAAAAGAGACAGAAAGTCACAGTCAAGAGACAAGTAAGATTGCGTCCCTGCTCATAAAAAAAGAAAAAAAAAAGAGAATACATAAGTCACAAGTGTTTATTATATCATTCACTTCTTGCATCTCCAAGCTGAAACCGAGTATAGAGGTCTATCTTGCCAGCAAATCACTGCACACCCACTCTCTTCTTTGATCCTATACCCATCAAAACCATACCCTTGAAGCAACCTCCTAGCCTGCAACATGGCATAATAGCTAAGAGGAACATTCCCAAAACCAGCCAAATCAATCCTCTGGCTCCATTTCTCGAGCTTCTCATGTCTTTCTCTTCTCTCAGATCCCTCACACGCTATGATGTTCTTGATCTCCTCTCCGAAAAGCATCTTCTCCACTTTCATCCTGTCTTGAGACGTTCTTGGAACTTTCGTCTCCAAGCAATCAAACAAAGCTGCGTAGGTGTAGAGTGATTCCAATAGTCTCTCCATCACCGTGGAGCCGTTGTGGTCTGAGTCTTGCTCAGTGACCACAATGATCTTGGGAGACAAACCCCATATTGCATTGAGGAAACTATCGATCTTTCCTGAATTAGAAAGAGGCAAAGAAGAGGCCGAGTCGCCGCTCAGGCTGTGTCCATTGTTGTTGGTCACATCAGAGGCCAAGAAGTTATGCAACTGAAGAACCGAGCTTACAGCTAAGGCCTCTCCTGTCTTAACACGCAGCTGCTCCACGTTTAAGCACTCTAAGCTACTCACAACGGGATTAAACTGAAACGGGATATCGAGTTTCTCTGCCTCCTCGATGAGTCTGTGAGCCACTTGATCAAGCACTTCCTTCTGGTGATGAACGCCGGTGATTCTCAGATGCGGTGGACCATCAGGCCTAGAGTTAAAAGCTTGAATCAAAGCAAGCCATTGAGCCGGCTCCGAAGCGTCGAGATCAATCACATGAACCATCTTCTCACCTTCCATAGCCTCGAGTATAGCTCGGTTAGTGAGCAAGTAAGACACTTTTAGTATAGGGAACATATCAAAGAACAACCTCCTGACATGAACCTCCTCAGAGACATTGCTGGTCCTTGTCTGAGTTGCGTTAAGGGCCTTGTAGAGACCAGGCCAAGACTTGAGGATTCTGTTAGCGAGCGCTTCGGTGAAGTAAGCTGCTACACGCTGCATGGTGTCTCCGCCAGGGGAAGAGAGAAGAGAGAGCTGCTCGAGAGCCGCGTTTGCGTTCTGGAGGCTGCCTGAGGCCACGTGGTTGGCGCAGGTTAGCAGGAGGTGGATCAGGTAGAGACCACGCTCCTCTGGTTTGAGGTCTTTGAGGGAGTGAAACGGTGATGAGGAGGGAGAAGGGAGGAGAGTTGGTCTTGCGAGTGACATGGTTGAGAAGACTTGGAGCGGTGACGAAGCTACAGAGGATGTTCCATTGTCTTCTTGGAACATAACCACCATATCAAAGCGAGAGTCTAGAACTTAAAGCTCAATCCTTTTTAAGGGAAGATTGGAACTTTGAGAGAGTTAGGACGAGAAGAATCAAACCCAAGATTCAGAATTTCTTTTAAAGATCCAGAGAATCTGCAGCAGTTTTAACAAAAGTGGTGAAAATAGTTAAAGAACAGAGGAATTAGGGTTTTGAATACTTTAGATGAAAGTACAATACTTCTAAACCATGTAGATTGATAAGTACTAACTGATTCAAAGACAACAACACCTGATTGAAAATTATCTGGATTTGATAAAGAAAAGAAAGCAATTTTTTTATAAACAAGAACAGGAAAGAAACTAGCAATGATCATAGGACAATAACCAGCAAAAAAATTAGAGAACCTAAAGAGGAAAAAAAAATCTTACTGGAATTTGCATCAGAGGAAAGAAAATGTTGAAGCCTTCTTTTATTTTTTGGGGCTCTATCTATGTTAGATGTGTGTAAGAAGAGGAGAGAAGTCTCTAGTGGTTTATCTTGCGAGTATAGCGTGTGGACTATTGTAGTTTGGGGAAAGGATTGAAACTAAAAAAAAACACTAAAACAGAGGGCATTGTTCCTTTTGGCTCTACGTACCAGACAATGCGTGATAGTCGGTTTTGTCTTCTTCCTCTTTGTCTTTTCATTCCTTTTTAAGGAATTAATTAAAAGTGGTCAAATGTTCAATTTCATTGTTAAACCATATAGTAGTTTACAGTTGACAAAAAAAAAAAACCATATAGTAGTTGTTATGTTCACATATGACTAACTAATGACTATTCATATTTTTATTCCATTTATTTTACTAATGTTTTTTTTTTATAACTCTGGTATCTGGGCAGCCACATTCCCAACTATCCCCGAAAAGGGTCCAGCGCTCCAACGGAAGGGATGTTAAATCCGTTGTGGTCAAGGCTCGAACCCGGATGACGGGCAGTACAGCTGTACCTCTTTTACCACCAAACTACGAGCGTTTGGTTGTATTTTTACTAATGTTGCAGTGACTATGTTGCTAACAGCCTACCACCGTTTGTATCCCCACTAGAATCAGTATTACAGAAGAAGTCTTACTTGTAAAAAAAAAGATTCTTGCCTGTATAATTAAACCATTAAAAAGTCTCACTTGTAATTATTTTGAAATTAATTTCTTTGTGTTTAGATTATGATTCTTGATTTAGAGAAAACTAGAAAATAAGAAGCTCAGTGAAAACCCACTTGTCATTATACATTTTGGAGTTATCTTATTATAAATGCATATACCGACACAACATGTATGTCTGTATTCGAGATTGGAACCCCCACTTTTATAGAGTTTTGTCTGGACATGAGGTGGATATGGAATATTATTATTTTCTAATATAAAAGTTTATTTAACTTTGTTAAAAGAAAAGGCTGTTTTGGTAAAGTGATGATTCTGAGAAGAAGGAAACGTCCAAGCACGCCCTAACAAAGACAAAAGATAACCCAAAAACCATCTCTTTTGTTTTTGTTGTTTTGCTGAAAAAAATGTATTTATATTTATGAAATTGAGATGAGGCTGAAGCTTGGGTGTGGGATTTGTCTGTCTTCTTTTAATGTTCATTGTCTTTTCATAACTTTTTCATTTGTCCTTTCTCTACTTTTAAGTGCCCACCTTTTGTCCTTTTCTCATATTTCTCTCTCTATTTGTTTTTAGTGTGTGAGAACATAATCACAGATTTAATTAAGATCATTGACCGACCAAAGATTCTCTATAAATTATGGAATGCTTTTTTTGATCAACTTAATGAAATACTTTTTTTTTTCATCTAAATTTTTATTAATGGGTCAAGGTCCAACTGGACCAAGCCCAACACAAAGAAACAAAGGCCCAACCAACGGGCTAAAAGAAAACACGAGCAACAACTACGGACTTCAACAAAGGCCCAAGAGACAAAAGGGCCCAAGGGAAAACCCAATGACGAGACTTGGCAACGTGTTGAAACGAAGGTATCGAGGGACACGTGCCAACCAAAGCCTCCACCACCTTCACCGACTGGAAAGCCACCGTCGGAAGCTTAATCGCCGATCCACCGAAACATACCGGAACAGGAACCCGTCTAAAAAATTCCGAGGACCACTTTAATGGAAGATGGAGACACTATAATCCACAACGCCTAAGCCTTCAACGTCAGTACTCTGATTATAGGAAAGCATCAATCGACTGAAATCGAGAGCATAACCAAAGACAATGAACAACAACCGAGAGAAGACATAAACGTCAAACAGATCTACGCTTTGAAGAAACCATCAATCATCTTCGATCAATCCAAAAATCAACAGAGATTTTCAGACCAAGAGTCAATTGGACAGAGGAAGAGCAGAAGCATAGATCGAGAACTTGATTTCAGATGAAACTGGAGAAGAAGCCGGCGAAAGAACGGTGCTATAAGAGCCACCGCTTTCCCGGAGATGAAAGCCAGCGAAACCGGTGCTGTCAGAATCACTGTTTCCCGGAAGCAAAAGCCAGCGATAGCGGTGTAAGATAATCACCGTTTCCCAGATTCAAAAACATACTAAACGGTTTCATCTCAATCCTTCCTCTGTATCTGATTTAGAGAGAAGACAGAGCAAAAGAAGAGAGAAACCTGTGTTGTTATTTTACTTAATGAAATACTTCTACTATGGAAACATGATATAAAGAACAGTAAAACAGTATAAAATGAAAATACATGCATAACAAAGCCGTAGAGTTTTTTATAGTATTAGTAAAACATTTAATACTCCTTCTTTTCATATTGGATTCTTTTCATATTAGATGACGTTTTATACTCTATACTCACTACATTAACATCCGCGCTTTACGCAGGATAAACATTATATATAAAAATTATTTTATGTATTATATGTTCTTACATATTGTGAAATAATAAATATTAGGTGATCATCCGCGCAGTGAATTTATTTAATAGAATTTATAACTTTTAATCTATATATATTTGAAATGTAAAAGTCATTATAACAAATATATACATATTATATAATTATAGATGTAACGTTTGATATAGAGATCAATATATAAATTATGTTTGGACTTTTCCATTTGATGAGGTATTGGAATTGAAAGAAATGAGTTTGTTGACTACCAAAAGTAATAGTTTTACTAATACTTTTGGACTTATTCTTGGGTTCACCCCTAAGGTGAACCTAAATATTCACCAACCAATAGAATTTCATTATTTCAAATTTGATATATTTTACAAAAAGAAATAAAATTTTTTCAAGTTATATTGTGTTATTAAAATAAAAAGATAAAAAGAAATAAATAAATAAAAGTAATAATTACAAAAAAAAATTAACATCGTTAGGTAAAAAACTAAACCCTAAATCCTAAAATCTAAATCTTTGGGTAAATTCGAAACCCTTAGATAAATAATAAACTCTAAACCGAAAACACTAAACACTAATACACTCAAGAGTTTAGGGTTTATGATTTAGGATTTAGGGTTTTAGTGTTTAGTGTTTTTGATTTAGAGTTTATTATTTATCCAAGGGTTTAGGGTTTACCCAAATGTTTATGGTTTCATATTTAGGGTTTAGGAATTACGATTTAGGGTTTATTATTTTGCTAACGACGTAAAAAATATTTTTTTAATATTATTTTTTCTGTAACTACTATTTTTTTTAACTTTTTATTTTAAAAATATAATATAACTTGACAATATTTTGTTTTCTCTTTTTTTAAAAGATATCGAATTTGAAATAATGAAATTCTATTGGTTGTTGTTGAACAACCTTTAGGTTCACCCTAGGGGGTGGGTGAACCCAAGAATAACTCATAATTTTTATGTAATAGTTTTACCAAAAAAATTCTGACTCTTTCAAAAAAACCATAATTGTCTACGATTAAAAGCAATCTGATAATCATCCTTTGCTTGCAGATCTTCTATATATTGAATATCATTTACAGCAACCAAATCTCCACAAAGGTCCCGTAGAAACATGGAACAGTGGTTTATCATGATTAGTTCAACTATAGATGATAATATGACAACTAAAGTATAAAAACGATTGCATCAGAAAATTTTAAATAAATCGCTAAATTAGTGGTACATATCACATTAATATTTTCCTTAACACACATTATAATCAATGGTCATATATGTATATAGCATAATGTCGCTATATTGAGTCAAAGATACACAAATTATTTTTGCTAAATCACTACAAGAAAACGTGCCCATAACAACGAACATTTACGACGAAAATATTTCGTCGTAAATTTACATGGTCTTTACACCGAAATTACGAGAAATCTAACTTTCGTCGTAAACGTCATGTAAATTTACGACGAATTGATTTCGTCGTAAACTCCATGTAAGTTTACGACGAATGTACGTGGAATGAGAAATACGTCGTAATCATTACATCGACATTACAA